>NC_056733.1:1351150000-1351282500 GCF_019279795.1 Protopterus annectens | reverse complement strand
CCATGCAGATATTTGAGAGTGACATACTTGATTTAACTCAACAAACTGTTGTGACACACTCTTGTAATTTGGTTAAAGTTGACAATGTTAGTGTTTACAACTTCTCTAACTTAGAGTTAACGGATAACTATTTGTCTCTATTCAAGAAGGGGTTTACATTTGTCCCTTCTTATAGGTTCATAGGTTCATAGGTTTATACTAGGCTATCTGCCCTAAGGCATTTATAAGCCTAGCCCAAATTTTTGTGGCTTACGCCACCCCTTATATGAAAAAATACTGTGCCCATTAGTTTGTTGTGCCTCTGTCCAGCAGTGACACAGAGATGATTCCCGGGGTAAACCTACGATCTCCCATCCACAGGTCTAGATTTCTCTTGAACAGAGTCAGCGAGGTGCTCTGCCTCACATGGACCGGGATTTTATTCCACAGCATAGGGAGTCTCTGAGTGATAAATCTATCCCTCCAGCACGTCCTATTTATATCCGTGCTAAGGTTTAAGTCGCTTGCTCTAGTGGTTTTGGTGGATTTGGATTTTTTGAGGTGGAGCATGTCCATTAATTCCGGGTTGGACATGGCCTTGTATGTCAGGCACATGTCACCTCTGAGCAGACGGTATGCGACTGAATAGAGCTGGAGTTTCTTCAATCTGGCAGCATATGACAGATTTTGGAGTCCCTTTATCCTTTTGGTGAGGAACTTTTGGGGTCTCTCCAATTGCTGCAGATGTCGGGTGAGATACATCCTGAATGGGGCATTGTACTCGATTTGGTCTGATAAGTGAAAAGTACAGGGGAACAATGACCTCACTAGATCTGGATGTGAATCCCTTCATGATCAGGTGGGCAATGTAGAAGGTCTTTCTAACCACTTTAGCAATGTGAGTGTCAAAAGAAAGGCCACTGTCAACCTGGGTCCCCAGGTCCCTGATAACCTCTTCTGTGCTTAGTGGATTGCCACCTATATGGTAGCTTGGGGTTACCTTGTTTTTCCCGAAGGGTATGACTATACATTTTTTGGTGTTTAACTTCAGGCCATGGCTCTGGCACCAGCTATCTGTTTCCGTGAGTCCCTTCTGAAGGATATCCATGTCCAATGCACTTTCCACTATGGCACCCAGTTTGCAGTCGTCTGCAAACTTTGTCAGCCAAAGTCCTCCCATGCTGGCCTGTACTTCTGAGAAGTAGATGCCAAACAATAGGGGGCCAAGGAGAGAAAACAGCCAAAGTACTGGTCAACTTCAAGATGTATACTAGACAGTCAAACTTGGAAGTATTTTTTCACAAGAAACCTAGTCCAACCATTGATAATGTGATTGGACTAAAGAGGTCGAGCACCTTTATACCTTCTGCACACCCATGTATACATATCTTCAAGAAGTTGTGTGAGGCACAACTTAGAAGAATGTTAAGGGGACGAAGGAGGGAATTGGATAACTTAACATCTGGGGAGAGGTTTTGTCTTCAAGAATTAACTACCACCAATTTCTATACGGTCATGAAACCCGACAAAGGAGGTGGGGTGGTGATCATATCTCATATTGACTACTCGAACAAGATGTACGGTCTTCTGAGTGACACAAACACGTATGCCAGAGTATCTAGGAATGAAATGTGTATGGCATACACTAAAATTGACTGGCGTCTTTACGAGTGGTTAATGGAGGGGATCACTGATGTTAATGAATACCATTATCTGATGGTTGAATTCCCAGTGACCCCCTCCATTTTTGGAATTCCAAAAATTCACAAAAATCTGAATGATCCTCCCTTTCACCCAATAGTGTCAGCAAAAGGCTCCAAAACAGAAGCAATGGCCTCCTACTTAGATTTTCATTGTAAAGGTATTGTTAAAAGTTTGCCACATATCCTGAGGGATTCATGGCACTGCTTGGAGGTTATAAGACAAAGACAAAAACAAACCTTTGAACCATTTTTGATGGTGACAATTGGTGTTATAAATCTTTTTTCAATTATTCCTCAGGTACAAGGTTTGGAAATGTTTAGTAGGAGTTTGGACAAATATAGTGGTTTCCATACTGTCAAACGTAGTGTGATAGTAGATCTTATGGAAATGGTTTTGTCAAACAATTTTGTTGGATTTGAAGGTGAACTATTTAGACAAATGGCAGGAGTTGCCATGGGTTCTAGGTGTGCGCCAATCTATGCCAACTTGGTACTGGCGGAATGGGAGATGGAGAAGGTGTTCCCTTCTTAGTATATGAAACAGGTAATGCTTTACTTGCGTTACCTTGATGATATACTAATTTTTTGGGCAGGGAGTAGGGACGAGATCCATACATTTGTTGATTTTCTTAACAACAATACCCCATTCTTAAAATTCACCTACACTATACATGGGGAAACCTGCAATTATTTGGATATATTGTTATACAAAAACATGCATGATGTTAGCCTAACTTCGAGTATATATCGCAAGAAAACTTATTCTAATAGTTTCTTGCATTTTCAGAGTTGTCATCCCTACTATATCAAGAAGAACTTGGTCAAAGGCCAAATGGTTAGATTATCCAGGCTGATTAGTGAGGATGAAAAGCTAAACATTGAGTTGACCAGCTTGACTGCTATGTTTACAGAAAGGGTTTATCCACATGAAATTTTGTCTAGAGTTAGAAAAGAAATAGAAACTAAGAGAATTACATCCTTTAAACCTATTTTGCATGGGGGTTTAATGAAGGAATTCCAGGAGGGGAATGAGTTGGCTTCAGAGTCCCATGCACAACACAAAAAACGGGCTATGATTTTGCCATACAATGGGCAGGCAGGACAAATTATTAGAATTATTAAGGACACTTGGCAAAGTTCTTTTGACAGTGATACTATAAGTATTATAGGTAACACCCCGACTTTTACATATAGTAGGGGTAGGAACCTCAAAGAATTGATTGAAGCTGAACCTAATATTGAGACATACAAGAGCTCCAAAATGAGTAAATGCGGAGCTTGTAGTATATGTAAGTTTATTAATAATGGCCCTTATGTGGCGGTTCAAACTTCTATAAAACTATAGCAACCGCTACCCCAAAACAAAACACGTGCAACACATAGCTCACAAAGTCAGTGTGCCGAACAGTCACAGCCCTTAAGGCTAAACAACACACCTGATACACTTGTAATAGGTGACTCTATCGTCAGGTACACTGACGTCCCGCTCACCAGGCTGAACAAGGAGAAGGTCACGGTGAGCAGCCTGTCGGGCGCTAGGATCCACCACATAACACAAGCACTCAGGTCACTCCAAGGCAAGTACAAATATGACTCAGTCATTGTCCATGCTGGTGTGAATGACCTGAGACCTACCTCCCTGGACTACATGAAAAGAGACATAGAGGAGCTCTCTGAGCATGTAGCCCAGGCCGGTATGACCCTGACCTTGAGTAGCATCTTACCCTCACCAAGAATGATGCCACAATATGAAGACAAGATGACCAATTTCAACAATTGTCTTAAGTATTGGTGTCATTCAAAGGGGATCCAATGCCTGTCAGCCTGGAATGACATGCTCGACAAGCCACAATGCTTCGCTAGGGACGGCTTGCACCTGTCACCCCTGGGCTTTCAGATATTGGCAAAGGCTCTTGCCACCCCCATAGTGCCTTTTTTAGGCAAGGCTCAAAAGACAAACCCACCTCCATAGTTATCACAAGGGATAAGAAACTAAGAGTAATGCTACTCAATGCCAGAAGTCTAAACCTCAAGATGCACACACTCGAAACTCTCCTTAGCATGTAGAACATCGATATCTGTGCAGTAACAGAAACCTGGTTCAAGGCTCCCAGGAGCACCCCAGCACTACCAGGTTATACCTCATACCATGCTTTTTGGCCCCAAAACTTGGACCGAACCACAAAAGGAGGGGGGAGTATCAATATTCGTCAAAGATACCCACACCTCCAGGTTGGTGGCACAGCATGAAGCATCAGAGACTATCCATGTGCAACTAACAGTGGGTAAAACTGCCTTCCAGTTTATAGCCTGCTACAGACCACCCTCCCAAACCCATGAACCCCACGTGGCCTTCCAGAGAGCACTGGAAAATATGAAGGTCTCTCCAAACACCATTATATTGGGTGACTTCAACTACCCAAACATAGACTGGGAGCATTACTCTAGCTCCAACACCCTAGCCCAAAGGTTCCTAGAATTTATAAACTCAAATGCTATGGAACAACTTGTTATCATTCCCACAACAGGGGAAAACATACTGGACCTGATCATCACCAACATGGGGGCTCTATGCTCCAGACCAGAAGTGTATCCCTCACTGGTAAGTTCAGACCATAAACTAATCTCACTGGATATTCACATCCCGACCCCACCCCCTGCCCAGAAAACCACAGTGAAAAACTTCTCTAAAGCAAATTTTACACTCCTCAAAACTGAGGTAGAATCCTTCAATGCCCCCGGGCATGTGGAAAATATGGCCCAGACCATAGAATCCTTTATAAACGCATTCTATGAACACCTTCAGGAATGCAAGGATCATGCAATCCCAAATAAAACCAAGACCCAATCCTCCAAAGGCAGGCGTCCTGTCTGGTGGACCCCAGCCATAAACAAACTATATAATAAAAGGAGGAAGCTACTACATGATAGAGCAAAATCCCAAAAAGGGAAGGCATATCTGATCAGTATTAGCAAAAAACTACGGGCACTCATAAAATCGTCTAAGGCCAGCTTCGAGAGAAAAATTGCACAGGACACTAAGGATAATCACAAGGCTTTCTTTAGTTATGTTAGGAACCTGGGTGGGAATTCCCAGATATGCTCAGAATTAATCCAAAATGACAAAAAATACACCGAACCCACAGACATTGCCAACATCCTAGCTGACACGTTCAGCGCAAACTCCCCCCCCCCCAGCAGAGTGCTGCCCCCCTGACACCTCAGATGATCAGGTAAGAGCCGCCCTCTCCAAATAAAAAAACAGCATCAATTGAGTACAATGCCCCTTTTGGGATGTACCTTACCAGACACCTGCAGCAACTGGAAAGACCCCAAAAGTAGCTCACCAAGAGGATCAAAGGGCTCAAACAGATGCCATATACTGCCCGGTTAAAAAAACTCCAGCTCTACTCAGTGGCATACCGCCTGCTCAGAGGCGATCTGTGCCTAACGTATAAAGCTATATCCAACCCGGAATTAATGGACATGCTGCACCTCAGAAAATCCAAATCCCATCGAGCTACGCGCTCGAGAGACTTAAACCTCAGCACTGAAATAAATAGGACATGCTGGAGGGACAGATTCATAACCCAGAGGCTCCCTTCACTCTGGAATAAAATCCCAGTCCAGGTTAGGCAGAGTCCCTCATTGACTCTCTTCAAGAGGAATCTTGATGAGTGGATGGCAGATCGTAGGTTTACCCCGGGTATCACTTCTGTGTCACTGTTAGACAGAGGCACAGTATATTAACCTCGAAAAAGGGCATAGTAGAATTCATTTAAAATGGGTGGCGAAAGCCAAACACACGCTGGCTAGGCTTATAAATGCCCTAGGGCAGATAGCCTAGTATGAACCTATGAACCTATTAGGTGTCCTGGATTCTGTAACTGTAATACTAAGATGGTAGTGTACATTGCTACATGTTTGAGCTATTCTACTTTCTATGTTGGGAAAACAACAAGAAAGTTAAGGCTCAGAATCCTGGAACACCTAAGGGACATCAGGAACAAAAGAACTAACAATGCCTTGTATATGCATAGTCTGAGTTGCCCTAATTTTAAGAGATTTCTGTTTTTTGTAATAGATAGAATTCCATTTAATGACAAAGGAGGTGATTTAAAAGTTTTACTTGAGATGAGGGAGTGCATCTGGCAGTTGAGGCTGGATGCATCTAGACCTCCAGGCATTAATGATCACATCTCAGTCTCTAGCATTTTAAAGTACAAATCTACATTTGTTTGAAGAATGTTAAGCATTATATTATTATTTTTTTATTTATTATTTTTATTTATTACTTTTACACAAACATGTTTATATATAGATTTTTTTAAATGTTTGTGTTTTAAGTTGAACAATATTTTTTCTAGTTATAAGTAACTGTGCTTTCCAACAAGCATAGGAGTGATGTTTTACTGTGACTTTAATTTAGAAATTGCTTTTTGGTTGGGGTTGGTTGCCTAGAGGGGTGTGTCTGTAACTAATAGCTTTAAATGCAACAAAGATGAAGGGCTTTTTTACTCTGATGATGCCTGACTATGTATGTGGGTGAAAGCGTTAAGTTATCTCTTCATATGTATAGAATTATTATGTGTTTTTTTGCTCTTTTGGTCTATTAAAGTTTGCAGTGTCTGGGGAGCTGAGCCGGTTTATTATTTACAAATATCTGAAACATTGATTGGCATTTCTTAGTAAAAGTTTCAATTATTTATAGGTAAGCTCCCATGTTACTTAAGAAAGACATTCTGGCCTTAAGAAATGCCCTTTTCAGTGGGTTAGTAATTTTTGATGCTAGACATGCACAAACACAAACACAGACACACGCACACACACACATACATATATGCTGGTGACAAACACGCACATATATATGTATGCATTTATGCATTATGTTTGTGTACGTATTTTATACAGATACAGATGCAGAGAAGATGTAGCTATATTGTCTTCCAGCTGTTACTTCTGGTGATCTGCTGGTGTCCGAATCAATGCTGGTTGAAAATGACCATGTCACTGCAGGTCTGGCTGCTACACAGTTAGGAATCAGGATTATACAGCATGCAACATGCCATGAATATCTGGTATACTCTTTTGGGTGCATACTGCATTGACCCTATAGACACGCTCATGCAGCTGAACCATGATTTCAATAGGCTGAACACAAGATTGACCGCTGTTCTAGTTTGTGACAGGATGATGTTGTACTGCTCTTGGCCATGGCTTGTGAGTTCTTTACAGAAATCATCACCCAGGGACCCAGGGCTAACCTTCATCTCCTGTAACACATTAGGGTGAAGGGTAAGGAATGTGTTGAGGGGGTGGGTTATTGTTTTGTACATGTTATTTGCATTACATAGCTTGTAGGTGCTGCCATGTGCCTGGGCTTACCTACTAGGTGGACCTGTCAGATTTTGTCATGCATGAATTAACGGTATAGATCAGGGGTAGTGTCAGGATGTTGTACAGTCATGCTAGTTATTAAGCACTGTTTGTCACACACTTTCTGGCAGTTGATGTAATTGTAACCCTTCCTGTTAATGCATTGCTGTCCATGGATGTCACCTGAACCACTTTATTGCCATATGGGCACATTCTGTAGCTCCTATCACTTCAGAGAGGTGTGCAATATCACAGAAGCCAGGCATGACAGTGTCTTTCTCTCTGGTTTGTTGGGGAAGCAGATGTGCTCATCCACGTGTTCAGAGAAAATCCTGAGCATTCTATAGCCTGACACCCAAAAGAGGATCAGGATGTCCCCACTTTGTCTCTAAAACTTCCCTGTGTCCAGTATGGTAAGTGCTACACTTACCCAAGTATCCACAGGTGTGACATGTCCACACATTCACCCTTCCCATCTGTGGGCCGTGCACCAATACCTGCATGATGTCTCTATCTACACACAGAGATACTCCATGACCTGTGTATCTTGTGAACATGTCTGTAGTTATCTTCTGTCCAGACCATCTTCAACTTCTCATGCAGCCATGCTGTAAACCAGAAGTACCATCATTTGTGATAAACAAATGCTGTGTAACATATGAACATGCTGCTGCCAACATTTTATTTGAAGGTCCATGATTTTTTTTGCACTGTTTGCCTTTATACTAAGATGCAAGTCCTCATTTGCATGTCCTCATACAATGATTAGACTGCACATCTTAATTTGCATGTATTATACATTATTTGCATACTCCTTTTTGGGTAGCCTTTTTACTTGTTGTTTCATAGCATGTTTGGGTTCTGTGAATTGCTACCTGGTGGCAATTTCTCTTTTTGGCACAAAGTTGCTCTGCATATTTCCAGTGATATTTGTGAATACTTTCTTGATTTCAGGATGTGCCTAGTTAGTGTTTAAAAAGTAAAATAGTTGTTCAAACAGCATTGATTTAATTAAATGTTTGTGCATACTGTATGTAGAGAAAATCCTAAAATGCTCTGCCTAATGACTGAATGGCACTGTTGCTTTGTAATTCAATATATTTTTCTAACACTTTTGTTAACCCTAAGTATCTAATTATTTACATGAAGTGATCCTGGAAATACCTACTCAGAAAAAAATATAGGAAAAACTCCTCGTTGAAAAAAGTTGACTACAAATACATACCACTTTAGTATGAAACAAATCCATTCATTTGTTTATTTTCAGTCTAGCAGTCTTTTTTTATACTTTGATCAGAAGCTTTGACGTTGCTACACAGATGTGACTGGCTGAGTGCATTTATCTGTCTGCACATACATACATGTGGAATGCATGTGTCTGTACACATTACTACATTACACAGAAACATTATCCAGAAGTATTTTCTGGCAGTTGTGATATCTTGTTCTATGTCTCTTTCATTCAAACACTGATTCTTCTTCCCTCATTTTGTGCCTTCCTCAGCTGTATGTATGTACCTTAACTGTTATAGGTTCATAGGTTCATACTAGGCTATCTGCCCTGGAGCAATTATAAGGCTAGCCCGATTCTGTATGGCTTATGCCACCCCTTGATTTGAGTATACTGTGCCCTTTTTAAGGTTTAGTTTACTGTGCCTCTGTCTAATAGTGACACGGGAGTAATCCCTGGGACAAACCTATGATCCCCCATCCACCTATCGAGATTCTTCTTGAAGAGATTCAATGAGGTGCTCTGCCTCACATGAACTAGAATTCTATTCCAGAGCGAAGGGAGCCTCTGGGTTATGAACCTGTCTCTCCAGCAAGTTCTATTTATTTCTGTGCTGAGGTTCAAGTCCCTCGAGCATGTGGCTCTAAGGGATTTAGATTTACTGAGGTGGAGCATGTCCATTCATAGGTCCATAGGTTGGTACTAGGCTATCAGCCCTAGGGCCTATACAAGCCTAGCCATAACAATTCCCTGGCTATTTCTTCCACATTATTTACTTTCCTGGACCCCTGTCTAGCAGGGCAACTGACGTGATCCCTGGGGTGAATTTCCTTTCTCCCATCCAATCGTCAAGGTTCCTCTTGAAGAGGTCCAAAGAGGCACTCTGCTTGACATGTATGGGCAATCTATTCCAGAGTCTGGGGAGTCCCTGGGTCAGGAAGCTATCCCTCCAGCATGTTTTGTTTATTGTGATGACAAGGTTTAATTCTGGATTTGACATAGCTTTGTATGTCAGGCATAGATCTCCTCGAAATAGGCTTTATGCAACTGAGTAGAGCTGGAGTTTTTTTAACCGAGCAGCATATGGCATCTGTTTGAGACCCTTGATCCTCTTGGTGAGATACTGTTGGAGTCTTTCTAATTGCTGCAGGTGTCGGGTAAGGTACATCCCAAAAGGGGCATTGTATTCTATGATGGGCCTGATGAGGGATGAATAAAGGGGCATGATTACCTCTTTTGATCTAGATGTGAAACCCTTTGTGATGAGGTGGGCTATGTAGAAGGTCTTTCTAACCACTTTGGCAATGTGGTTTTCAAAGGAGAGATTGCTATCAACTTTGGTCCCCAGGTCCCTAATAACTTTCTCTGTACTTAATGGGTTTCTGCCTATGTGGTAATTTGTGGGCACATTGTTTTTGCCAAAGGGTATGACTATACATTTTTTGGCATTTAGCTTTAAACCATGGCGCTGGCACCAGTTATCTGTCTCTGTGAGACCTTTTTGAAGGATGTTTGTGTCAGCTGGAGAGTTGATTATGGCGCCCAGTTTGCAGTCGTCTGCGAACTTGGTGAGCCATAGTCCTCCCACGTTTGCCTGTACCTCGGAAAAGTATATACCGAACAAGAGTGGTCCCAGGACAGAACCCTGTGGGACACCACTTGTGACCAGTTTCAAGTCTGACATGGCTCCAGCAACTCTCACTCTGTGGGTTCTGTCTTTGAGCCAGTTTGCGACCCATCTTGTGACATAGGGGTTTATATTTAAGTTGGATAGCTTATCTATGATGCCTGAGTGAGGTATTGTGTCAAATGCCTTTGCAAGGTCCAGATAGGATGTGTGGACTACCTTTCCTTCATCTATGGCTTTGGTGACTGTTTCGAAGAAGTCAACCAGGTTCAAAAGGCAGGATCTGCCCTTGACAAAGCCGAACCTGGTAGGATCTAATGTCTGTAGGACCCAATGTCTTTGTTTATGAGCTCCATGATGATCCTCTCCATAGCCTTGCAGACTAAGCTAGTCAGGCTTATGGGGCAATAGTTTCCAGGGTCCGTAGAGGCTCCACCTTTGTGGAGTGGGACCACTGTTTCTGTACGCCATTCTGTGGGCACATATCCTGTAGTGAGGCTGAGATTGTATAGCTGTTTTATTTGAGGGATTAGTTCCTCTTGGAGTTCATGTAGGACGCAACCTGGGACGCCATCTGGTCCCATGGAAGCAGTGTTTTTTGCTTTGGAGAGGGCAGCCTTCACCTGAGCATCAGAGATGTTTGGGAGGCAGCCCTCTGCCGGGATAGATACTTGCTCTTTTGGGGGGGGCGAAGTTTGCACTGAACCTGTCTGCCAGGATATTGGCGATGTCTGTGGGTTCAGTGTATTTTTTGTCATTTAGAATCAACTCAGAACAAGTCTGGGAGTTGCATCCCAGGTTTCTAACATAACTGAAAAAAGTCTTATGATTGTCTTTGGTGTCCTGTGCAATTTTTCTCTCGAAGCTGGCCTTGGAGGATTTTATGAGGGATCGTAATTTTTTGCTAGTACTGATCAGAGATGCCTTCCCTATTAGGGATTTTGCTCTATCATGTAGTAGCTTCCTCCTTCTGTTGTACAGTTTATTTATGGCAGGGGTCCACCAGACTGGACGCCTGCCTTTGGATGATTGGGTCTTGGTTTTGTTTGGGATAGCATGATCCATGCATTCCTGGAAATGTCCGTAGAATGCGTTTATATAGGATTCTGCATTTTGGGCCATAGTTTCCACTGGCCCTGGGGCCTTGAAGTATTCCACTTCGGTTTTGAGAAGTGAGAGGTTCACTTTTGAGAAGTTTTTCACTGTGGTTTTCTGGGCTGGGGGTGGGGTCGAGATGTGGACATCCAGTGAAATTAATTTATGGTCTGATCTTACCAATGAGGGATATACTTCTGGTGTGGAGCATAGAGTCCCCATGTTGGTAATGATCAGGTCTAGTATGTTGTCCCCTCTTGTGGGAGTGGTGACTAGTTGTTCCATAGCATTTGAGTTTATAATTTCCAGGAACCTTTGGGCTAAGGTGCTGGGGCTTGAGTAGTGCTATACAATCTTCTCTATACAAAACAATGCTAGAACCAGCTCTCTTTATATATAGGTCCAAATATATCACATGACATGCAGCCAAAATCACATGATATGTCAAATCACAAAAACATTTTAAATACTTTAATAAAAAAAAAAAATAATATATATATATATATATTAAAAGAAAAGGCTAGATTAGTGGATTAGTGGTTTGTTTTTTTTGTTTTTTTTGTTCCCCGGTTTTTTATTTTCTTCAATTTGTCCTGCTGCCTTGGGAGACTGTGTTATAAGTCTTGCAGCCTACCTACTAGCTCATGGCAGCTCCAACAAGCTCTCTTAGGTCTCTTTATTAACATATAGAAGATCTCTTTATTGGGCTATATGAGCCCTTTAATTCTGCAAAATATGGGACTCTACACCTCAAATACAGAAGGTACTGTGGAATATACTAACTTTCTTACCTGAAGAGATGGCAGCAGCTGAATATCAAACTCAGTATTGTATATATGTGTATGTATTTGATGAATGGCTTTTCACCAAGAAGAGGACCTTAAAAAGGAGATTTTACCCTTGAAAGTACTCTACTTAACATGCCTGTGCTTTACACCATGTTGGTTGACTATCAGCATATGATGGAAAGAATACACACACCAGTACTCAGTGGTTAAAGCATTCATGATATTTATTTAATTATCTACCAGAAAGAAAAAAAGAAAAAATTTAAGTTAAGTTAATTTATGGGCTTTGAAACTTACAGTCCTGTAAGATATAATTATAAAACAGGCTAATAAAGAGTGCTAAGGTGCTTATGAATGAGGAGTTGATTATATGGATTCTATGTTTTTAAGTTACTCACGAGACACTAAAGCTTTTAAATGCATTTACAGTTTTGGATGTGAAAATGTGAAAACATATGTAAAACATGGTTGTGTATGATTTTGATTGGTGAATTGAGTGGTGATTGTTTGTTAATTTTCTCCTGTTACTTGTCCAGTTATACCACATCTCTACTTCTTATACCCCAAAATTTCATAAATCATCTTAGATCACACCACTGAGACCTGGACATTTAGTTTTAGAGTAGCAGGTACATGTATTACTACCCATGTGGTTTACTTGGCTACCTGCCAGGCATGTAGAGACTTATGAGTGATTTCAAAACCAGGCTTGAATAGCCAAGTCAGTCTCAAACCTATTTTAGTTAAATTAAGTAGAGAGCTAATCTCTTTAGCCTGAAGTTTTATCTAAATATATATATATATATATATATATATTTTTGCTTGAGTAGTGCTCCCAGTCAATGTTTGGGTAGTTGAAGTCGCCCAATATAATGGTGTTCGTAGAGATCTTCATATTCTCCAATGTTTTCAGGAAAGCCGAGTGGGATTCCTGACTTTGAGAGGGTGGTCTGTAGGATGCTATAAACTGAAAAGCAGTCTTGCCCACTGTTAGTTGCACATGGATGGTCTCCGATACTTCGTTCAATGCCACTAACCTGGAGGTGTGGATATCCTTGATAAATATGGAAACTCCCCCTCCTTTTGTGGTTCGGTCCAGGTTTTGGGGCCGAAAAGCATGATATGAGGTATAACCTGGTAGTGCTAGAGTGCTCTCTGGAGCCTTGAACCAGGTTTCTGTCACTGCACAGATATCGATGTTTTCCATACTGAGGAGAGCTTCGAGTGCGTGCATCTTGAGGTTAAGACTTCTGGCATTTAGCAGCATTACCCTTAGTTTCTTGTTCCTTGTGCTGTCTATGGGGGTGGGTTTGACTTTTAAGCCTTGCCTAAAAAAGGCACTCTGGGGGTGGCAAGGGCCTTTGCCAATATCCGAAAGCCCAGTGGTGACAGATGCAAGCCATCCCTAGCGAAGCAACGTGGCTTGTCGAGCATGTCATCCCGGGCTGACAGACACTGGATCCCCTTTGAATGACATCAAAATTTTAGCCAGTTGTTAAAATTGATCATTTTGTCTTTGTACTGTGGCATCATTCTAGGTGAGGGTAAGATGCTGCCCAAGGTCAGGGTCATACCAGCCTGGGCTACATAATCAGAGAGCTTCTCTATGTCTCTTTTCATGTAGTCCAGGGAGGTACATCTCAGGTCATTCACACCAGCATGTACAATGACTGAGTCATATTTGTATTTGCTTTGGAGTGACCTGAGTGCTTGCGTTATGTGGCGGATCCTAGCACTCGACAGGCAGCTCACCGTGACCTTCTTTTTATTCAGCCTGGTGAGCAGGACGTCAGTGTGTCTGACAATAGAGTCACCTATTACAAGAGTATCAGGTGTGTTATTCAGCCTTAAGGGCTGTGGCTGCTTGGCACACTGACTTTGTGGGTTATGTGTTGTGCAAGTTTTGTTTTGAGGTAGCGTTTGCTTGGATGTCTGCTTTGGAGGTCTCTGTTGCTTAGGTAGATTTTTATTTAGAGCCTCCGAGTATGTTTTTGTGTATTTATGTGTTTGGTTTGCTGATGTGGTGGGACTATGTGATACTGGAATTGTGTTGTGTGAGGTTACCTTGTCCTCCTGACTGGTTACACCAGTTTTGAGATGAGAGAGCTCAGCCTCCAGTTTGGCTAAATAGTTGCATCTCTCACATATATTTGAACCTGTTTGGAGGAGGAGAGGGTTGTCCGTGTACATGAGACAGTTGTAACATTGCCTCAAAATTCCCAGATTCACCAGCTGGACTGGAGAGGAAACCATAGCTAGAGTAATATAGGGAAACTGAATTTAAGACAGTCCAATAGAGGACAGGGTAATCGTAGAGAGTATAAGAGTAAGTAGTGCTTATGGTTTAATAGTGCTAACTTGTAGGATTACTTAATTGGACCAGTGAAGGGCCTTAGAATGAGAATATGGTGTTTAAATTGAGAGATAGAGCAGTTCTAAGGGAAAAAGTGAAGAGCAGACTTTGTGGAGCCAGGAATAGTTTAAACCCAATTAGGCGGCGCTGCCCGCTGTTGCGCTATGCTCAAAAACGTGCAAAACCATGCAAAAGAGGGTTTTAAGAGAGGAAGATAAAGGAGTTTTGGAATTGACCCAAAATGGCCAATAAAACTACAGTTTCAAGTCAGTAACCACTCCCACAGGGGCAGGCAGGCTGCTCAATGTTTTTCACTGCCACTGATCAACAGAGATACTTCCCTTTAGCCCGAGCAAAAAATGGCCTCACAGAAACTTACAAACAGTTCAAGAACAGCAAGCCTGTAACTGAACTTTTTTAAATCTCAGAAAAGTGGGGAAAAAAGCAAGATTTTTTTTTTTTGTTTTTTTGTTTTTTTCAGAGATAGCAGAGGTTCACAAGTATCAACAAGTTATAACAGTGCAGTAAATGACCCCACACAAGAGTGCTAGGCCAAAGACAGATAAAATGCAATTTTTGATAAAACCTATCCTAAACATCTTTCTTTGTCACATAAACATGAAAAATAATGATAGCATCTTCTCTGTTACTTACTGTTACTTACACAGACTTAACATGATAGTATAATCTCTGTTACTTACTGTTACTTACACAGACTTGCCATAATGATAGTATCAGCTCTGTTACTTACTACTTACACATACTTGCCATAATGATAATATCATCCCTGTTACTTACTGTAACTTACACAGACATGCCGTAATGATAGTATCATCTCTGTTACTTAATGTTACTTACAGACATGCCATAATGATAGTATCATCTCTGTTACATAATGTTACTACACAGACTTGTTAATAGCAATACAGCATATCTCTCAACTGTTCAGATTTTCTCCGAATATCCATACTTGTGCCTCGTATTTTGGTCTGTTCCTCATAAAATGTGTGGTTTTCTGGCAAATCACTATGATGATCTGAGGACTGAAGTCACTAAATAATGACACGTTTGAGTTTTAGACTTCATCTCCTTCAGAAAATTCTTGCTAACACAAACGTTGCTATTCTATCAACTTTCTAAGTTTATGAGAGCAATATTTAAAATCTGTCCCTACTTTCGGGCATTTGTTCCCCCATTGTGTCAGGGTTTTTTCAAGAGTTCTTGTACCAAGAGATTGAGAAGTATGCAATACAGTATAATAATAAAAAACTTTATTAAACCATGTGTAGAGAAAGGAAAGAGAAAATTAAACTATCTAGAGTTTATCATGCCAAGCATTTAAAAATACAGAAAGGAAATAAATTTGTTTTTAAATTCTATGAAACATTAAAAAGAAGAAAAATAATACCTAGCAGAAGATAATGAGACAGAAATGAAACATCTAGCCAGTGTTGATATCTTATATATTGGTTTTAGATACATTTGCACCTGCTATAGCTTAAACCTTCCTATCCAGTACTTTATTCTAAAGTGTAAGCTGAGTAACACAAGAGACAGGCTATTTAATTACATTTCAATGCAACTCCTGCACCATGCAAGGTGTGCAGACCAAAGAGCATATTATCTCACACTAAAAATACATTCTACCCACTTGAATAATATGACTGCAGCCATGATGGTACCCTTCCATTAAAAATATATCTGCATTTATACATATGTATATATACATGCTGCTAAAAAGAGTGCATATGCCTGCCATCAGACATGTCCCTACTACAAAAGAAATCATTTCTGACGGGTATTAGAAAAGATATTGTCAGCACTGCAGTTTAACCCTTACATTCCCATCCCAAGTTGTGGTCAGTTCCCACCACACCTCCCGTTATTGGTGACATTGGGTTATAGTAGCATTTGTTGTGCATAACACACAACACATACTGTGCTCCAGACCCAGACACAGGGTTCTAATGTTCACTGACTTTTTTCTTTATTTAGTTTTTGCTAATTTGATTTTTAGTTACTGGTTAAACTATTTGTTTGGTTCTAATAAACAGCTTATTCTAGAAGCAAAGTTTAACATTAACTAATTTTGTCTTTTCTTTTTTTTTTCCTCCTCTCTTTAGGCATCTGCAAACTAATTTACCTCAATAGCTATTGTCACCGGCACTACAGTCATGTACTATAACTCATAACCCACTATAATGGGGTTAAAAATCAATAGCTTAGATGCTACTTTACCTGGTTTTATGGCAGCATATGCAGGATTTATAAACTTTATAAAAATACTATAGTTGCTTGGGAACCTTATTAAAATAAAAATTGGCTTGTGTCGTTTTCAATTACATTCCCTCTCATCTGGTCATTTCTCACTACCACTTATTACTTTGAAATACTTGATAGCAGTTAAAACTCCTTGCTCAGCATATGGCAGTCCAAGGCAATTATCATCTGGATTATTGGATCCTAGTATCTAAAAGCAGACAGTTGCTGAACAAGCCCAGCATGTTACATAGCAGACCTGTAACAGTGCCTGCATAATGCTAAGCAGAGTAATAGCCTGTTTGATATTACCAGTGACTGCTCTGAGGTAAGACAGTACTTGATACCTGTTGTAACACTTTTGTTTTCTTGCTTCTGGTCTGATTTATACAAATATGTGGTATGGTAACATTTAATGGCCCTAATGCTCATGCTGTCATAGATGTTGTTTAAGAAATACTTGGACAGCACAAACATTTGGTAAACTTTGCCCAGAGCAGTAGCCATGAGCATGTAGACTTTAACATGAAATATGTTGACTTTTATTGTATCAGTTTCAGTACTGTTTTCCTGACTCCTAATAAGGGCCTCCTGGCTGAATGTGAAAGCTCCTGTTAGCCATAGCGGTTTACAAGAGTGCCGTTTTGATTTTCAATAAACCTCAGAAAGGGGCACTTTTAGTAAAATGGTTGGTAGTTTCATATATAGAATTAAGAGTATTAGCTGCTATAGAGCTACATCCTATACTCATAGGGATGATACCCTAAGTCTCTGACCAAGTTACTTAACCAGATAATGCTATCAGGCTTACACTAAAATTTAGACACAATTCCCTTGGACAAGTTGGTTAAGAAAAAGTAAATAAGTAAATAAATAAGCCGTAACTAGTAATTTTTCAGCTTAGAAAATTTTGGCTAACACTTTATGTTGTAAGTGAAAAGGTCATGATTATGCATATTTTATAGCCTTCCTACTGCAAACGTAAGACCTGAAACTGCGAGTCACAGAATTATGAAAAATAAACCGTAAACCTTAAGGGAAAGCAGTGACTGTTGAAACTCATTGTACTTCTTTTACACCAAAACTCCATGGCTGCACCAACTCAGAGAAGAGTGAATCTCACTGAAGAAGTGAATCATTGCTGATGTTCAATTAAAAATTGCACCAGCAATGATTTCATATGGAATAAAAGTATACAGTGTTATGCCATTCCTCTTTTTTTTGATATTTGAGCAGTTTCAACAAAAGCATGTGTTGGAAACCTGCTTGTATTATATGCAGTAAAAATCTGCATCTCTGAATAATGTAGGGCTGTGGTATTTCTTTATTGCATTTATTGCCATTTATTAAAAAGTATAGTATAGCTAGGCTGATTGCTCTTCATCAGCAGATTCCAGGGTAGATATGATAGCATATCCATATGTCCATCTACAACCCCTTTTTCCCAATTTTATACATGGGGTTGAAATGTCAGTTCAACAGTGACAATCATCTACAGCCAAGGTTTACACCACCAGGTGTCTAGCTCAACTCTGGGTACAATAATATATATATATATATATATATATATATATATATATATATATATATATATATCTGAAAACAATTACAGTAATGGTAAAATAAATGCTGCTCACAGTAATAAATACATAAGTACACTTGTGTTACAGTAGACTAAAAGACATTGATAATAATGTACAGTATATGGCATTAGTGGAGTGGAAAAAAAAGAAAGGTAAAGGGCAAGCAGTGAAAGAATGATCAGTCGCAAAGTTGTAAGCAAGGCCGTTATAAAGTGAAAAAGATGAGCAAGGAATGAAAAGGTTGGAAGTATGTTGTCAAGGAAGTCAGGGAGAAAAGAAACAGTTTAGCTGGAGGACAGAGATTAAAGATTTATTATTTGTGATTTTACATTAAGAAATTCCAGGATCGTCCATCTTGAGGCATAAGGTGTTTATCTGCCTTTCTGAGTTTGGAAGCACTACAGGGAGCTCAGAGTGTGGTTGCTTATTGGTTAGAGGGCATTGGAGTTAGTTTTCAAATTTTTATTCTCTGCTATAAAATAGATGAGCTTGTGTGGATCTGCCCACCACACATTAGTGGTTAGCATTGCCCTATAAATTATCAAATGCCTAGACAGTAAAATTTTCCTATAAAGTTAGGATTAGGTCCAAAACCTGTTAAACAGTATGACATTGTGTTGGATTAAGCTTAGAGCAACAAGCTTGCATGTGGAATAGCACAAGCATACCCTAGCACTATGTAACATCTTGCCCTTAAACCCTGAAACTACCTTAGTAGATCCTTGTTAAAACCCAACCCTTAATCCTAAACACCCTATTACAGGACAGACAATATGCTTATGCAATTTCCTAATGTCTCTTTGCCAGCTTGGTAGATTTGGGCATCCTAAGGCAATGTAGCTATTGCCTTATGTTCTTAGGCAACCAGTTAATCACTAAAGAAAACAGCACAGTAAGTGAGAGATGTAAAAATACAACATCCTTGGAGACAAAAATCTCACATACAAATGAGGTTGTCAAGAGGTGCTTGAAAGAAACCTTCCCAAATCTCAAAGACCCCCAAAGCTGCCTAATGGCTACACTGCTCTTCAACACTAAAACATTCACCAAAAGCAACACCAAACATCTCACATAAGCCTACACCCAGTGGTCCCTCAACAGCAAAGCCCATAAGGCAAGCATATACTTACCTAATACTCTTGTCACTTGGTACTCCATTATGAGATGCACAAATGCCCCACTCACGCATTAGACAAGGGGATAATGGGTTTTTGCCTTTCTGGAACCAGTTTTTGCAATATTACACCCAGACTCAAGTCACTGTACTCCAGGTACCAATAAGATTCTATCATAGTCTATGGGGGTGTAAATGACCTGAGATGCACCTCATTGGACATCATGGATCTCTGAGAATATGCATCACAGGCAGGTACAAGCCTTTTATTTTACAGTATTCTACTTTCACTGAGGATGATGCCTTAGTGTGAATAGAAAATGACTGATTTTAATACTTGGCTTAGTTTTTGATGTCACTCTAGGAGGATCCAGTATCAGTCAGCCTGGGAGAACATGGTCAACAAACTGCACAGCTTCGCCAATGATGGGCTGCACCTGTCCTCCCTAGTTTTTGATATTAGCTAAAACTTTCTCTACCCCCTTACAGCCTTTTTTACACTATGCCAGAAAAGGCAAACTCCACACCATTCAAGCCCTCTTCACTGTGAAGAATGAAGACATCTGTGCTTGACCGAGACTTGGTTTAAAGCCATAAAAAGTACTCCAGCAGTGCAAAGTTACAGTCCCTTCCCCACATTTAGACCAACAATGCCACAGATTGGGGACAAAGGTAGAGATGTCTCAATTTATGTTAGCAATGAACATACCTCCAGATTGGTTAAATAGGATGATACCATGGAATTCATCCACTTGCAAGTCACCATAAATACGTTCTCTCACTATATCATAGCTAGCTACATGTCACTATCACAGAGTCTCACAACTCTTACCTAAAATTACTAGAGGTGATCACTGTCCAGCCAAGTACCCTATTAATGGGTGACTTTAACTATCCCTCCATACACTGAGAAACTTAACACTACCTCAGATACACAGACACAACGCTTCCTAGATTTTTAACATACTCTGGAAAAGAGAGTGAACACTCCAACCAGAGGATCAAAAATACTGGATCTGGTGCTCACCAACATTGGAGAGTGTTGCAGCCCCCCCATGTCACATCCTCATTAGTGAGGTCGAACTCAAGGCTGCCTCCTTTAAAGTAAAAGTAACAGTTAGGAACTATTCAAGGCAAACTACATCCCAATAAGTGGCAGTTTGTCAAAATTCAAGGTGCCCCCAAAACTGGAGACCACAGCTTCCTATGCAGAATTATTCACAGAGTCCCTATAAAAACATGTGAATGGCTGCATTGAGCTGCCATACTTACCAGAAGGAAACTGAAAGCAAACACTAAAATCAAACTCCACTTGTGGAATCCTCACCTGAACAGGGAATTTAACAAAAGAGAAAACTCATGGCCAAAAACAGGAAGAGCAGCTCCCTTAGAGACAAGTGCTCTCTTATACTGCTAAACAAGAATTTGCGAGGTCTAATTAAGTACAACAAGGCCAACTACAGAGTCAGGATAACCTCACAGGCTAAGAACAATCACAAAGGCTTCTTCAGCTATGTCTGGAACCTTAAAGATTGCACACAGTAGTGTGTTAAATTGGTGGTTAACAGTACCACCTTCAATGATTAGGGTGACATAGCAAATCTACTGGATAATAAATTCAGCTCAGACTTCACTTCATACTCTCCCACAGCTCTTCCTGGTGAAATCCCCTCCAACAGACTTCACATAACTATTAGCAGGGACCAGGTGCTGGCAGTGTTTACCAAAGCCAAAAACACTACCTCTCTGTGTCCTGACAAGATCTCTGATTGCCATATAAGCAGTCTAAAACATGACTTATCATGACCACTTGGGACACTCTTTATTTACAACCTCAAAGCAGGTTATGTTCCAAGTAAATGGATAACAGCAATAGTTATTCCCTCTACAAGGGTGGACCATCAACCAACCCAGGGAACTACAGACCCATAAGTCCAACAAGCCTGATATGCAATGTCATGGAAAGAGTTATCATGTAAATGATAAACAAGGACAATAGGAACCTCAGACACTAACAGAAGGTCATGCCTACATGGTAGACTTCTTTGAGAGGGTAAGCAAGGTAATGGACAAGGTTAAAATACTACGTATTTCATATTCTGACCTGGGCAAGTGTCAATGTATTCAATACAATACCCTACTCAGGCATTGTTTACAAGCTGTCTTAGCTAAGCATTAATCCCCACATAGCTTGCTGGCTTGCCGACTGGCTTACAAATGGACCTAAGGCTGGGGTCTTGGACCCTGTCTATGACCTAAGGATTGGGGAGACCATCTCCACCAAGAATGGCTACTACTGCAGTACCCCAGAGGTCCCTGGTGGGCCTGTTCCTGTTTGGCATCTACTTCTCAGAAGGAAAGGCTAATGTTCAAGGCCACTGGCAGGACATTGGGAGCTATTATGGATTCCCCCAAAACACCAACATCTTGCAAGACGATTTAACAGAGAAAAATGATTGATGCCAAAGCCATGGCCTAAACCTCAATACCAAAAAATGTGTTATCATAATGCCCTTTGGGAAATGGTCAATTAATTACCCATTCATAAATCCATTAGTTACCTTCCTAGTAGCATACTCCTGTAGACACCCATGGTACTTAGGATCAAAATGGGTTTGGGTGCATGGCTAGGCTTATGAGTCTTAGTAGCTTTTAACTTAGTAATAACCTATGTTCTTAAATTAATATGTAAGGGGGGGGTGTGATATGAGGTTTCTACTGTTGAATGATTTAACTTAACAGGGTGTTTCTTTTCTTCTTTGTCATGCAGATATTCTACTGGTGATAGAATCACAGGTTATTCAAAAACACAGTGACAATTCTACAGTATCCTGGTGAAATGATTAAATTATTAGCTTGTGTTACCTTCCCCCCAAAAAAATAAAAGTTGCTGTAAGCTCATAATGGTATATTCCATTAGTGCAATCCAAATAAAAATGCATAAAAATTAATCAATGGAATAAATTGCCTCTGTTAAAGTAGTGTTGCATATACTGTGGTTGTAAAACTATACTTGCAGTGTTACATTACTTTTTCCATAACAGATGTCTTGTATGTTCCACAAAGAATGTGTTAAAGCCATGTACAATTTTAGTCCCATAAACAAATTGTCAGAATGCTACTGCACTAGACTTAATAGCCTCTGATGTAAAATGAATCTACCTGTTAATCAGGAGAAAAGTCAGAAAACCAACAGTGACAGACTAGTCAGAAAATGGAGTATTTTGTGTTAATTTTTATTTGGACTAAACTGCATATTGGACAGAATGAGCAAATGGTTTACAAGTTTAGGCAGCAGTGATAAGAATTTAAAAGCTGCAGATAAAAGATCATTAGTTTACCATTCAGTACATACTGAAACAATTTTAAAGAATGTGTTCCAAGGCTTTCATTGCATGTTTGATGCTCGAGGAGGCAGGAAAGCTGCTACTGCGTTAGATATTAGGCTTTCTTCCAGTTATCTATCATGATGTTAACAGCTTCTGGCTAGACACAGAGAGATGTGTCTGGATAGAGCAGGCAAATAACAAATGAACTGAATTCCACCCCACAGGCAATGGTAAGTTGTGGAGGCAGCATAATTTCTCAGTATTTGTTATCTTGATGTGGCTTGTGGGTATGGGTGTGTTCTGAGAAAGGATTTGGAAATAATTGATATTTGCAAATATATTTCTCACACACTGTTTTACAGGGAGTGTTAAACTCTTTCCAGTTGTTAATAGTATGGGATAGGAAGTTTAAGAACCAAAGGCTAGTTTTATATCCAAAAGTACTGTGAGTGTGTGTGTGTGTGTGTGTGTGTGTGTGTGTGTGTGTGTGTGTGTGTGTGTGTGTGTGTGTGTGTGTGTGTGTGTGTGTGTGTGTGTGTGTGTGTGTGTAATACAAATGTGTATATTTTAAGTATTTTTATAAGTATATGTATCATACAGACCCACAAACACATGTAAGTTAATGACTTGGCCACAGTTGCACAGTATACTAATTAGAGGAGTTAGAGTAGATGAGATTCAAACTTTTGTATTCAACAACCAGATACCTTGTCCACTATATTAAGATGACTAGTGATTTGCACAAAACTGTTTGCAGCACTTTTTGGTCAGGTTCTTATTAGGACTCTTATTGTTCACTGCAGGCCAGGCACCTTTGGAAACAATATGCTGTCTAGAAATTGCTATCTCTTCTTTCTAAGACTGGGCTTAAGGCCACTGCCATCTATAATCTGTTTTTGAAGTATTTTGCCCGGCAGTCTAGCACAGAGGATTGGCTGCTGTCAAACTTCATTCAGTACTCCAGCATATTATTACTAATCAGGCAGTATTACTAACTCAATCTTAAAAACAGGGTCATGTCCACTTTGAGTTTACCTTGATAACAAATAAATGAGAAAGTATAATAAGATAAAAATGAATAAATAATGCAAGGATGCCTGTAAGCTATCTGTGTGTCTTGTGGCTGTTATGTTACTACAATATATGGTATAACTGCATTGACCAGCATTTCTTCTAGATCGCATTGTGTATCTTGTATATTACTGCCGCAAGCCCACTGTAACGTTCAGTGTTTACTAGGTAGCAAAGTTAGTTTGATTTATTGTGTCAGTTCTATGCTCAAGAAAATACTAGATCAGTGCTGAATTCTGTTAATGTCATAGAATGGAGGTGCTGAAGCATGATCTTGCAATGTTTATTAGTGTATGCACTTGTCCTTAAATTCGCAACAGCCCTCCTGGCATATTTGCATGCCAGTACTGTAAATAGGGATCATGTAGAAAGAAAACAGTGGTGACCATGATATGTTTATTAATGGGAAACATCTGCACTGGAGGGAACCATTTAACAGCTTTTAGTAATATCATATTGTGGCTTTAGTCTGCAAAGCATAGCATTTGTCCTTCACAGCTTGAGTACAAAGCATTTCATCACAGTTTCTCCAGCATTTGATCTTTTTTCTGATCATTTCTGTAAAATTGTGCATACGGTGCTTGTTTTTAGGTTTCTGTAATCAAAGCATTATGCAGAGGCGGGTCATATGTCTGCCTCAGAAAATTCTGATCATTCAAGGTTCGTGGGTAAGTGAACTAAGCTCTGAAGAATCAAATATAGGAACAGTTAGAATACAGTTTTATCCATAATGAGAAGCTAGGCTGTTTGCTCTTTCATTATTTTCATGACTCTTTCAACTTTGTTTACATGAAAATACCTCCCCTCTTTTCTTTGAGGAATTATTTTATATCATTACTAGAATATTGTGATTTTTTTCTCTGACTTCTCAGTTATTTATAACCACAATACAGTTAATTAATAAATGTGGATGCATGATAAAATATCAAGGAAAGCAGAAACCACTTATTAACGATGACAGACAGACCATCAGCTCTCTCTAACTTGTTAAAGGTTAGCCTTTTACTGTTGATTGATTGGGCTGCTTGGTCAATCCACTGCTCTGATAAGTGAATTTTAGCAACTCTCTTAGTTTGGTTTTAGCTGCTGCCACAAGTCAGGTATCACCGAGGTGTAGATATCCCATTCTCTGTTACATGCCAAAATCCCAGTACGTTGCCGTCTGATGGGTTTTTCACATTAGCTTACATCTGTCTCATACATCATTTATTACTTTACTTCTTTATGGCCAATGCATCATGTCTTCATTTTTTTTTGTTTTTTTTTCTTGCTGTGCTTACCTTAATTTCTGGAACTTCTTTGATTTTGCTTTAGAATTTTCCTGTTTTGGAATATATGAGAAAACAGTCAGGAACTCAAGTTACTTCATATATTTCATAGACTACATATTAAGATAAAGTCTGAAGTTCTGTTAACTTGTCTAGCAATTTAGTGCAGAGGTTTAAGGCAGCGCATTTCTCACATGACTTGTCCTGACTTTGATTCTGTCAGTCTCCATTTCCTTGTTAAGTGATTTTCAGCAATTCACTTAACCAAGCTACTTATCCGCGTTGATGGTGCTGCAGTAGCGCTGTCGCCTCACAGTAAGATGCTGTCCGATTTGACTCTCAGCTAGAGCGTCTTCTGAGTGGAGTCATGCATGAATGGGTGTACCTTCGTTGAAGGTTGTGCATTACGGCTGGCAACTCAGCACGTAAAAATCAACTGCCAATCATTAGCGGACCAGAGTTCCGCTATGGCGACCCCTAACAGGAAAAACCAAAAGACACAACAACTTAACCAAGCTACTTGTTCATCCCTGAAAAGTGACAGTTGCATCTGGTGGCTTTGGCAAGTTTACAAGGAAATAAATATTTTTTAAGGTGAATAATACCAACATTTTAAAAATGTCCTTTATTTGGGGGAATCATTCATCTTTGATTACATTGGCAGTCCCAATGCTTATGGTGACAGTTTGATGAGTATTGTCCCAACTGTAACTCATACATTACTAGTCTTTGCTGCCAAGAACCATACATTTCACTTTCAACTGCTGTTACAGTAGGGGCAGGGTATTCAGCTGAGATTTTACCCTTCTCCTGAAATGTATCTGTGTTCTTTTTTTACCTGAATGCTCTTTGCAATGGTTTAAGAGAACTCAACATAGTAAATCAAATTGTATTCCCTTACAACAGTGCAAATGTTTCTGATCCATAACCCCATTACAGATATTTGAGAGCATAAACAAGAATCATACTGTTAATTTTCTGTTTGATGGAATGGGTTGTTTCTTTCTCTGCCATACAATTTCCTTTTTGTTGTATATACCATATTAGTTATCCCTATATACTTTTTCTAGGTCAGGAAAATAATATTTTACCAAGGCATGCAGAACCAGACTCTGCAGTCTAGGTTTTTTTTTTTTGTGTGTGTGTGTGTGTGTGTGTGTGTGTGTGTGTGTGTGTGTGTGTGTGTGTGTGTGTGTGTGTGTTTGTGTGTGTGCGTGTGTATGTTTGTGTGAGTGAGTGTTAGAGGACTTGTTTGTGATTGCATGGATGTGTAAGTGTTTTTTGTGAGAGAGTAGGGTTGTGTGTGTGTGTGTGTGTGTGTGTGTGTGTGTGTGTGTGTGTGTGTGTGTGTGTGTGTGTGTGCACGTGTATGCATTGGGTGGTGCCAAAGCTACCTCAGTGCATGGGTTGGTAGCAAAAATACTAGCATGATCAAGTTCAATGTTGGACAGCACAGTGTTTAATTCACAGAAGTGGAAATGAGCTGCCACTAATATCTCGTGTGGCTTTACCATGTCTCTGAATCTAAGAGTTTGTTTGTTGTGCTATTCACCAAACCTGCCTTGGTCAATTAACATAGGTGGAGAGAATCTCTTTGAAGGCCAGGGACTTTGTTTTCCGTTTTTTTTATAGGACTGTTATGCAGTATCACAGTCAGACTTGCTGGTCATATTGAATTACACATTCCTGGAGATCAGTGCCCCCTTTGGCCTCACTCTTGTAGGTAACCCGGTCCAGTCTTAGGCAAACTAATGGATTCAGCAGTGGTTAAGGCTACAACCACACCTTCTATTTTTTCATCACTTAATTGAATGATTAATGTGTTTTTTGTTTCTTTTTGCTGTTGATTTTATGCTGGCTTAGTGATAACGCTCTTTCTTAACTCTGTGTAGAATGAAAGGTTTCTGATAAACTTAAAAATCTATCTTCCTTTTTTATACGTCTTATAGTAACTAGTTTTGAAGCCTCATGTGTGATCCGTACTGTGTTACATACTGTTTGGTGTTTGCAGTCTAAAAAACGTAGATAGAAGGAGAGGGGGTTATAGGTGATATATATCTATCTATCTATCTATCTATCTATATCTATCTATATATATATATATATATATATATATATATATATATATAAAGACAGTCAGTATGATAGACATTTCATTTTCACATTCGAACTTTATATGTATTGGTCTATTAAAGTCTTTGAAGGATTTACATTACAGATCAGGTTTTTAGTAGAAATACGAGGTACCTGGGCAAGCCCATCTACCTATTGTATACCCTCCTGTATGGAAGTTTACAGACCCCAAGGGGCATATGCTGGATTTTAAGCAGTAATGTACAGTGTTTCCACAGTAGTAAGATTTAGTACTATAGGCCAAATACACTACATCACATCTCAAGCACAAATTAATTCTGTTAGTTCTTCCAGCTTTTTCTATAAAATTATACTAATACTTTACAGACTTTCCATGATTCACTTATTTGTGATTTAGCTTCAAGCTCAAACATTTTTTTCTTTCTTAAAAAGATAGTACTATCATGGGAGATGTTATCATCCCACCCATTCAGACAGCTGTTATGTAGTGAATTCTAAAAGAGAATTTAACTCCTGAAAGAACTGTGTTACTTCATTATTCAGTCCTGTTGAAGATATCCCCATAGCAGCTCTGCTGACTTTATATGCATTGCTAATGCAGTATTTATAAACTAACAGCCCTGCTTGACTTAATGTTTTTGAAATGAAGCCAGATTTTCTTATCTATGTTTAGTTGGTAATACTGGATAGCTAAGAACTGCTGAACTAGTCTTTACTTAAAACATTAGTGATCCGCAGACTAATTACTCTTCTCTCCCTTCAATGATTTGTGAACTTTTTGTCTTTAGCTCAGTAGCCAGTTAAGCCACTTTTTCACCATGTGCTTTAGGTTAGATTTTCCTTTGATGAGTTCTAGGATTTGCTGGTGCCAGATGTTTTATCAGGAGTAATGAGCAACAGAAAGGTGTGTGTGTGTGTGTGTGTGTGTGTGTGTGTGTGTGTGTGTGTGTGTGTGTGTGTGTGTGTGTGTGTGTGTGTGTGTGTGCGCACGCGCGTATGTGTGTGTGTTTGTGTGTGTGTGCGCACGCGCGTATGTATGTGTGTGTGTGTGTGTGTGTGTGTGTGTGTGTGTGTGTGTGTGTGTCTGTATGTGTGTGTGTGTGTGTGTGTGTGTGTGTGTGTGTGTGTGTGTGTGTGTGTGTGTGTGTGTGTGTGTGTGTCTGCATGTGTGTCTGTGTGTATGCATCCAGTGGTAGACTACCAACCAGTTTAGCATTACTTTCTCAGCAATGTGCCCATTGAGTGCCAAGATATTCTCTGACTTCCTTGTGACCTTGAAATGGATCAAATGTGTAAGTGGAGAATGACTGTCAAGTTCAGTCTTGGTTGGAGAGAGCTTTACCTTCAGTTTGGCTAGATAAGTGCATCTCTCACAGGTTGTAGTGTTGGGTGGTAGGAGGAGAGGGTTGTCTGTGTACATGAGGCAATTTCTACATTGCCTCAAGATGCCCAGATTCATCAGATAAACAGGAGAGGACACTGGGAGCTGACCCTTGGACATGCCTGAATAAAAAACTATTTTCCTCTAGATAAGTGAGGAAAGTGAGTACAAGAGCTGTTTTTCTCTAAGCAAGTGAGAAAAGTAAGTATAAAGACTGTTTTCCTCCAGGTAACGAAGAAGGTTGAGTGCTATAGTAATTAGTAGCTTATTTAGTGTTTACAAGTTCTGAACAACTGCTGTGCACGAATAAGCAAATTTAAGTGCTAAAACTAAGAATCTGTATCTGCACTAGATGAGTTACAGGACAGAAACAAGTGCAAATGCAGGCTTTCAAATCAGAAAGTTGAGAGAGATGGAAGAGATTGCCCAAACGGCCAATAACTACAATTTCTGGGCCAGAACCACTCCTTATGTGATAGACAGGTTACCTAGTGCTTACCACTCCCACTGATAAGCTAGAAGGCTTCCCTCCAACACAGAAAGGCTTGGAGGGCTCAGACGCTTACATACAGTTGTGGATACAGCAAATCTGTATCTGGAAATTTAGTTACAGGAAAGGTAGGAAACAGGCTTACAGTATTTTTTCTTCTTTTTTTTACAGAAAAGTAGCTAAAACAGTAGTAAAAACAATTCACATGCAGTGCAAGCTAGCACACTTGAGTATGTAGCAATATTAGACCAAACACAATTTAAAAAATGCAATTAAATTAAAAAGGACTAAAAGCAAGTGCAAAAAGAGTTTATTTGGTAGAATGTGGTAAAGAGATGGGACTGGGGGAGTGTCCCAGATCAAATCTACAGTAGGGCGGGAAACTACAAAAGCCATCAAATTTAAACTACAAGCCAGAAATAGGGAGGGTGGGTGGAACAAAACAGTTTCAACAGAGATCTAAGCAACAATTAACAGTACAGACTCTAAAACAAAAAAATATATACTCAGCTCTGTATATTTGCAGATAGATTAGAAGGTAGTCTCTCAGAACACAGGTTCCAGCAATTAAATGTATGCTGTTACTAACAGGTCTAATTTTAGGAGAGCAGCATAGTGGAGAAAACCTTAGATATTTACTAGGCAAGAAAGAGAATCCACTTTTGGCCTTTATAAGTTTCCCTCAAAATGACCGGATCGGAGCCATTGCTCATGGGTCAGAAGAAATGTCAGCTGCTAACAATATTGGAAAGAAAGATACAGTCTTATAAAAGGCTCCAGTGGCAACGGCTAAGCATTTGTGCTTATCTGGAGCTGGGGGTTGTACCGAGAGGCCTGAGAATTCTGAAAATGCCTAGCTATATGAATACATACCCTGATTTACCAGCAAAGTGGCAGAAATTGAACATTAAACTAAGTGCCTATTATATGGCACTTATGAATGACTTTTTCACAAACATTGAAGTGTCTTTGATGGAAGAAATCTCTAACTTAGAGAATCGTATTACTACTAATATGGCTTTTAACACAATGTTATTGACTTATCAAGCCATGTTATATAGACTGATGAACTTGGATAAGAGCTTAGAGAATCAAAAGAAACATAAATTAATTTAAAAAAAGGACAAAGTTTTTCTTGGCCAAAGAATCAGTCTAATAAAACATATAATATGAAAAAACAAAATTCTCTCAACTGTTTAGACAGTTTCACTTGTGAAAATATAGAGTGAAATAATAATAATGAAGGAACTGACACAAACAACGAATCAGCACCGATGGATTTGACTCCAACTATTTGTGAACAAACAACCAATAAAAAGGCAGAGAATGGTGCCTCTAGCGAATCAACAGGGGTTAGGTCAGCTAATGTGTTTGGAAGCAGCACAACCAATCCTTGTCAGTAGGATGTATTCAAGAATCCACAAAATGCTGAGAAGCCCACAACGCGAGGCATGCAGTCCATGGAAGACTGCTCAGAGAAGAACTCCACAACAACTACGAGAGGATTTTGGTAAGTTATTCAAACCTATTGTAGTGAAGTTACAAGAGAAGATCGAGGTGAAGTCTTGCTCGTTATCCAGAGGCAGACAAGACCAATGCTCCCAATCACTGAATAGAAACAACGACAGCCCACAACATCAGAACAAACTGATCTGTCCCAAATAGGTACTGTAAAAGGGAATATATTAAATGTATCTAATCGTTCCCTGACTCCAGAAGACTTTAATATTTTTGATAAAGGTCTGAAGTTTATACCTAGTGGAGACAATAATGCCTCTGATGCATTAATTCATTTGAAGTTGTTTGTTAGAAATGTGAAATTGAAATTGCTGTTTAAAGATTCTAATATGCATTCTGAAAGAGCATGTAAGAGATCGAGCACATTTATAGCTGACAGCTCACCCATTATTTCTGCTTTTCATGATTTATGTGAGAAAGAAATTAGATAGTTATATAATGAATGTAAACATCGCAGATTATTAAATTTAACTTATGATGAATATACAGCTCTGAAAAACCTTGAATCTGATTATAGCATAGTAATCAAACAAGCAGATAAGGGAGGGGTAACTGTTTTGTTTGACAGAGAAGATTATATAAAACGAATGTTAAACTTTTTGAGTGATGAGAATGTGTTTCTTGAAATAGATTTTAGTTGTGTAAAGCAGCATATTTCCAATATTAATATGTTATATATGACATGCAACTAGAGAACGGCATCTCTTTAGAATTATTTAATGTTTTCACAGTACCCTGCCCTGTTATACCATTTATTTACGGTCTTCCCAAAATACATAAGTGTTTATCCAACCCTCCCTTGAGACCTATATTCTCAGAGAGAGGTTGGATAACTGAACCAATCTCAATGTACATACAAGATACTCTGAGAAATATCTGTTGACTTGTAGCAGTTATATTAAAGATTCTGCTGATTTTCTCTATAAGTTATATGAATGGTTTAATACTTATAAGGAAGTAGACTTCTTATTTGTATGTTTAGATATTAATTCTTTATTCACGGTCATCCCTAATAATTATGGCATAGAAGCTATTAATGAATTCCTAAATGTGATGACTGATTTAATGCATAATAAAATAGAAAATTTATGTCATATTATTCAGATTATATTAACAAATAATATATTTATATTTGATGGAAACCCTTGCCTACAGACATCTGGTGTTGTCATGGGTACTCCCATGGCTAACACATATGCAAACTTAGTTTTAATCAATGGGAAAGGAAGTATATATATATATATATATATATATATATATATATATATATATATATATATATATAAGTGAAGACTTTATTGATACCAAAATTCTCTTCTATAAGAGATTTATAGATGATTGTTTTTTATTATGGAAAGGGGATGAAAACAGGTTGAAGTATTTTGTGGATTATTTAGGAAAAACAACTAGTTTTCTAAAGTTTACTATGTTATATTCATTTCAAAACATTACATACTTAGATATCAAGTTAGAGAATGGAGAGAGTAATATTATAACATAGGAAAGAGGTAGAAGCCAATAGATATATACATAGAAATAGTATGCATGCCCCACATGTACTCAAGGGCATACTAAAAAGTCAGTTTCGTAGAGTATGTAGATTAAATACATCTGATGATATTAATTTAGAGCAAATGAAAGAAATGGCATCTGAATTAATTGAAAGAGGATATCCTTTAAGGATGGTTTATGATATAATGGAAGATGTATTAAGGGAAAGAACAGAAAGACTGGCTCAGTTTTACAGTCCTAAAATGATCTCTTAAGGGACAGTGAGAGAGAAGAAACTGATAACAGACTAATATATGTCACATCATATAATAATAGTACTATAGATGTGGAAAAAATAATTAGAAAAAAATGGAGCGTATTGTTGAGTATGCCAGAGATGAGGGGATTCTTAACCCCACATCCAATTTTTGCTTATAAAAATGAAAGAAATTTAAAGAGTAGATTATGCTATGCTTGGTAAGTGTAAAACATAAGGGCTCTGATAGAAAAGGTACTTATCCCTGTTTGGATTGCAGTTGCTGTAAGGATATAATTACTAAGGTAGATTTTATACACCCTATCAATAATAAGAGGTATACTTTTGATGCATATGCAAATTGTATGACCAATAATATAATCTGTCTAGCTACCTGTATCCAATGCTCAGTTTTTTATATAGGTAAAAGTAGTCGAAAACTTAAGGAATGAATCATAGGACATTAGTCAGAAATAAGAAGGGGGGGATCAAATGCACTAGCAAAACATATATTAGAAGAAGGAAATGAAACACATAGTTTTAAGTTTAGAGTGATTAAAGTCTTACATAAAGCTGAGAGAGCGGGAGAAATTAAAAATAAACTAGAAAACTCGGAACTATCTTGGATTTTAGAATTAAGTGCAGGTATGTATCCAGGTTTGAATGGGACAGTGAGTTTGAAACCTGTCCTACAGAAAAAGCAAATGATGTTGCACTGATTGGATAACTGTATGATTAATTTTTAATAGTGATTGGTTGGCTGTATCATATGTTTTATATAAAGTGTACAAAAAAGTAGATGTTTTATGCACTGAGGAATGGGAAACCCAAAAGCTTTGTGTGTGTTTTATACGTTTTTTTATTAAAGCAGTGAAATTCATTTTCCTTCTTGCTATTACTGTATCCTTTCAGCAATGATTTTTGGAGCACTTTTTGCTCCCATTTGTCATCATAAACCTTTCCTACCAAGTTATCCACATTTCTACTGGGTTGGCCACTTTCACTATGCCTCCCTGGACTAACTCCAACATAGCTGGGACTAGTCATAGCTTCATAGGTTCATAGGATGATACTAGACTATTGGCCCAGAAGTGCTTATAAGCCTAGCCAATAATTTTACCCATGTTCCGTCAAAGTCAGCACCTGTTTCCCCTGTCCAGCAGGGACACAGGTGGAATCCCAAGGGTATATTTTCTGTTTCCCATCCAGTCATCCAGGTTCCTCTTAAAGAGGGCTAGAGAGGTACTCTACTTGACTTGGAGAGGGAGTCTGTTCCACAGATGGTGGAGTCTTTGGGACACAAATTTATCCCACCAACAAGTTCTGTTAATGTCACAAGCCAGGTTAAGGCCTTGCATGTAGGTTGCGCAAGTCTTATGGATATGTAGCTGCTGCATCAAGGCTGGGTCTGAAATGGCCTTGTATGCCAGACACAGGTCACCAACTAAGTCAAGTGTCAGGGCTTTTAGCCTATCTGTATAGGATAGGTGTTTGAGACCCTGGATTTTCCTGGTCAGGAACCTCTGTGGTCTCTCCAACTGTTGCATGTGCTTGACAAGGTAAATGCCGAAGGAGCATTGTACTTGATAATGGGTCTGATAAGGGAGGAGTACAGAGATGTTATGACCTCCTTGTTCCTGGATGAAATACCCTCATTTATGAGGTGGGCCATGTAGAAAGCCTTCCGTGCAATGGTGCAACATGGTGGTCAAAAGTCAGGTTGCTATCAACCTGGGTGCACAAGTCCCTCACGACTGATTGCATGCTTAGTACATTGTTATTGATGTAATAATTAGTGGGGATGACATTTACCCCAAAGAGGATAATGATGCATTTCTTGGCATTCAGTTTGAGGCCATGCTTCTAGCACCAGTCATTAGTTTGGGTAAGGCCCTCTTGGAGGATGTTCACATCACTAGGGGAGTTTAAGACAGTGCCCAGCTTGCAGTCATCTGCAAACTTGGTCAGCCACAGACCACTGATTTTGACTTGCACCTCAGAAAAGTATAACCCAAACAGTAGAGGCCCCAAAACCGATCCTTGGGGTACACAGCTTGTTATGGGTCTACTACTAGAGGTGGCTTCCCCTACTTTGACTGAGTGGGTTCTGTCAGTGAGCCAGCTGGCTATTCATCTGGTAACATATGGGTTGATGCCTAGCTGGGAGAGTTTACCTATTATGCCTGAGTGGGGAATAGTGTCAAAGCCTTTGGCTAGGTCAAGGTAGGACATATGCACCGTCTTCCCCTCGTCCATGGCTTTGGTGACTGTTTCAAAGAAGTCAACCAAGTTTAACAGGCGTGATCTCCCTTTGACAAAACCAAACTGTGTGGGGTCAAGCATTTGGAGGTTGCCAATGTCCTTGTTTATAAGGTCCATAATAATGCATTCCATGGCCTTGCAGATCAGGCTAGTTAGGCTGATGGGCCTATAATTGCCTAGGTCAGTGGATGCTCCACCTTTGTATAGAGGGATGACAGTGGCTGTCCTCCATTCAACTAGGATGAAGCCGGTGCTCAGGCTGATGGAACCTAAAGGCATCATGGAGATCAGGGTCCACCAGCAGACTGTTTTTTTTTTTTTACTTGAGGCCTACCCTGTTAACCTGTTACCCCCCCCCCTCCACACACACACACACACACACACACACACACACACACACACACACAGTGTGGCCTTTATATTTCCATCCAAGGGGCAAGTGTGTATTGGGGGCATGTGGTGTATCTCCCCACCTTTGCAGCAGCTCGGACAAGCCCACTCCTCTTCCCCTCTTTGGACAACATCCACCAGTGTGATGTCTCCAGCCTCAACCAGGGATTGTTGCAGGGAATGCCCATGTAGCTAACCCCCTCCCCCCAGATGAGTATGCCCATCTTTCTATGACAGTTGCCTGAAATGCTACTTGAACATGGGTTGGCTGCACCATGGTAAGACCTCCATCCCATTACTCCATCAGAATGACTAATCCATTCACCAGCGATTTAAGTGAAGCCTGAATTCAATAAATATAAATTATTTGGAGTTGTCAGTCAAATAGCCTGTTTTTCCTGTAGAAAGGTGGTTACAGAAACAACTGAAGATAATACAATCTGATATGAATTGTTCTATAAGCATAATCCCAAAAGGAGAATTTACAGACTCCAGCCAGACTGTAAACAGAGATCAAGATCATAAAATCCTTGACAACAGTACCCCAGGGATTAGGTTCAAGTCCATTTCAAGTAAATGGTACAGGTATCCGGCTATTCACAAGTTCCAGAAATTTGTAACAATATATATACAACTATGAGCAGAATGGAACTCTGAATTATGCAGCAGTAGACTATGTTAACCAATAGTTTGACAGATGGCTGTAACATTAATTAGGCTTATAGCTGTTTATTTGTGTTGCATATTTCAAGTACTCTGTTCTATTTACATTGTTTGTTGCTTGCTTTCCTTTTTAGGCACAAATTGCCTAGTTAGTTGTACTCCTCAAGTTTTGAACAGACTGGAAATACATAAAGATGGTGCTAAAACGTTCACTGCAAGATTGGTACACTCACCAGAAGAACTTGGTGGTTTGTTACAGTCGGTTTGTTGCAATCATTTTGGTGGTATTGGCAGTTCCCCTGATAGTGTCTGATTTATAAAGATTTGATAAGAATTATACAGTGGATGAGAAATTAGATAAGGTGTACATTATGTTAAGTGGCCTCATGACAGACGTGGCCAGCCTGATGAAGGATTACTGGGGCAGCCAAAGTAGTGACAGAGTGGAAGTTTGAAGGAGATAATATAATAGCATGGGGGGTATAACTGCAACTGTGTAAGAAGGTCAGTACTTGTTGAAGCAATTACTGTAGGAAGTACAACTTTGCATGAAGTTGGAGAACCTAGAGATTCATTAAGGGTAGGAGAATGTGTGTGCTCAAGGACTGCTGGAGATGTTTGGTGGGTGACATCTAAAGTGCCAACATTAGAGGAAAATGAATAAGCCTCCTAGCTGACTGGACATCCATCATATGATCCTGGGTTAGGAAGATGGACCCTCAAGGAAACTACCCATGATGGAGAAACAGCAGCATAGTTTAATACTTTTAGGATTAGCAAATTAAACAGGCAAAGTACTACTCCCGTGTACTGCACAAGCATTGGCAGAGCTTAGTCACATGGAGGATGAGGAATTTGGAAGTAGGCATGTACATTAACTACTCTTGCAAACTAGTGGAGAAAAAGGAACTGTATATAAGCAGTCTGCCAGTTGTTAAAAGGGAGATACTTGCCTAATTTAACATGATAAAGGGTTACATAATGTACCTGGGAGCACAGATACAGTAAAAATCAGTTGACAGGAAAACTTCCACCCAGCAAATCACTTGATGAGAAGAAGGGCAAGACTGAGAGGAGTGTATTAACAAAAATGCATTACCCGCCAAAACAAAATACAAAATCAGCAGAACTTGTATGCCATAGACACAAGTTTGATGGATCTGCACCAGGGCCACAGTTAAATAGTCTTGGTGTATAACTTAAGGGAGTCAGTGGTTGCTGCAGCCTGTTAGGACCAATGAGTTTGATGGACGGTGTTCAGATACCAAATGGAAGCAATGTATGGAGTTAAACAGAATCATTGGAGAGGAGAGGTGGATATCAAGGTTTGAGAAAAATGCTGTGCAATGAAGATTATAGGCCAAATGGGTAAAGGTATTAAGGTAACAATACGTGGGGTAGAGGGCTTCAAGGTGTTGCCTATATTGGCTTTCAGTGGCAGGAAGGAAAAGGAAGAGGAAGGTTTGTGCGTGAAGTAAAATTCGATTAAAGAAAATGGTAGCCGTAACAAGTAAATAGAATCCACATTCTGAAGCAGAGACACTCACTTATTGGGGTCTAAAGTGTCACAGCATGTCATATTTGGTTTCTTCAGTATTGTTACACTGTATAATGGTATGCGGACAGGTATACGCATTGTTAATATGAGTGCATGCTGTAGAGACAAAGGTGTATGTGAGCAGGTGTGGGGGGCACAGATGAAAGCAGAGGTGTGCTAGTGGAAGTGTGAGTGTTCTGTTGTTGAATGAAATGGAATGCAGCAGCACTGGCCAGCAATCAAGATGTAAGAGGGGACATTTTCAGTGTCAGGGCAGGGCCTGGCTTTTATATGTGTGGTAAAGTAGTGCTGTGGTATTAGGAGGCAATTTTTCTTATGGCTAATTAAGTTTCCTGAATCTGATTATTGCAGGCATAGAGAACCTTGATAATCTTGTTATATAAGGAGCATTATTTATGTACCTGTATTGTTTGTTTATAGATACTGAGTTTTCAGTAAAAGTAATTTCACTATTATATATGTTGCTACATATGTTAATTGAAGAGTCAGGTTCAGAACTAGGGACAATGAATGTGTAGGCCAGCAACTTATGAGAAGAATGTATATATGCATGTATGTATGTATGTTGGAAGGGGGCATGCATAAACAAGGAGTCATGGAAAAAATGCTTTTACATACATACATACATGCATACATACATAGAAATAGTTCAAGCACATGTATTAATGCCCTTCTAGCTTGCCAATATACAAAAACACTTGTTCCCATAATAAGTTTCCTGGCTGTTCTTAAAAATATCTAAACCAGTACTTGCTTTAATGTAATTAGGTAGTTTGTTCCATGCATCGGCTACTCTGTCAGAGAACCAGTTAGCAGACTTCTCATTCCTATAGAATATTCTACATAGATTGTCTAATGATTCTCTAGTATTTTCTGATAACCCCAAACATTCCCAGAGGTAGTTGTCTCTAAATGCCCTAATAAGATCTCCTCTTAGATATCTGTAAGAGACACTGTACAATTTCAGATATTTTAGTTTTTCATAATAACTTAAATTTTCACATCCATGGATGCCCTTGGTATATTTCGACTGTACTCCTTCCAGTTTAGACAGGCTTAATAAGTCCATGTCTCCAATCTTGAGGAATCTCCACATATTTATGTAACCTAGTGAATAATAAATATAATGATACCATAAGGTCTTGCTGAAGTGTTCCCAGGTCATTGCTACTAATTCCGTCTCCTCCCTGTGCTTTGTTTGGATCCAGTTTGTGCAGTTCTATTTCAATATAATCTAATTTGATGCCAGTATCTGGAGTTAACTGGATGTCACTCAGACAACTTATCACCCCTTTTGTGGAGCCAAACATTTTGCATACGATTTTGTAAATATATCTATAATCTGTTGTGTCTGAGAATAACATTTTTGAATCTGCACACAGTTGATCAATGTGTGTGTTTTTACTCCTTCCACGTTACGTCTCTATAAAAGGTTTCCTATTATGCTCAATATCTTTATATAAATTTTCTTCAAATGTTTCTTGATCTTGTCTCACACTATGCTTAATCTGTTTTTTCCAGCTTGTTTATTTCAGTTTTCAATGGTGTAGTTTGACCTCTCTTCTATTTCTTATATTTTTTGTCTCTCACCTTAATCAGATATCTTGTTCTTATGGAAATATATCATCAATTTCTCTTTCAAAACTTTGTATATTACATCTGCAGTTTTTCCACTGACCACCTCACTACAATTAGTTTTACAGAGTGACTGTTTTGCTTTCATATAATCTATAATTAACCTTCTGTTGATTGACTTAGATTTCAGTTTAGCAGAATTATCACGCAACAAATTAACCTCTATAACCCCATGATCATTGCACATCAATGACGGTAAAACTTTTATCAGTGGAGTGAATGACTATCAAATGCTGTCAAGTATTGTATTCATCAAACCTTGAAGACTCTGGATGACGAGAAAAACAAATGCATACAGATAAGGTAAGTTTGAGTTTGGGAAATTAATGCTGAATGTTTTGGATACACCAAATATTTCAGCACTGGGAGTGGGAGTCTTTGTGAGAGTGTAATGTGGGTTAGGGTTACAGTTATGTTTAGGTGAGGGGGATAGACTTTAGATTACAACAAGTGAGCGTGTTTGTGTGTGTGTGTGTGTGTGTGTGTGTGTGTGTGTGTGTGTGTGTGTGTGTGTGTGTGTGTGTGTGTGTGTGTGTGTGTATCTGATTGCCTTGTTTAGTGGTAGTGTTACTGAAAGTGTTTTCTAAGGTAAGGTGCAGGGTTAGGGTTAGGAGCATGGTTCGACTTAGGGTTAGGATGCACTAGTAAAGTGGTGTGTGGCATATGATGGAGTATAAAGATGCATATCAAGGCATGGTAATTAAATCACACAGATAGTCACTGGCAACAAATATTTAGATTTTATCAGCATGCATTACCTTTATACCCAAAAAGTAAAAACCACTAAAAACACCCACCCGGTTTAGAGTATTAATTGTTTGATTTTAATCCATCTGCAGTAGAGGCTCATGGGATATATGCAAATGGCCTCATTCAGGACAAATTAATGTTTACGCTACATGGATTCTGAATGTCCATGACATTTTATTTTTTAAGTCTTTATGGCTACATTCAGGCCAATGAAGCCAAACCCCACTAGCTGCAGACATACATGTTTTGACCTTTTTTGACCAAATCAGTCCAGCATGAGTAGATTTTTTTGGCTATAGTCTTAAAACACAGAGCTTACAAATCAACATTAGAGTACCTGCAAAATATCCAAAATACCATCCAAACCAAACGGTAAAAAGGTGACCCAGAAAAATCCTTCAGTAAAATCTGCAAGAAAGCTAGAGTCATCAGTTTTCATGTGCAATTGAAGGCCATGTATCTCAATGACTGGTATGTCCTTTAGATGTTAACTGCATACATCACATGGGTCTCCACTACAGGAAGACTCTAGTTTTGCCGGGTTTTTCTTCCAGTTTTTGATGATTGGTTTGTCTGTATGACTTTTTAACCCTTTGGTTTGGATGTTATTTGTGATATTTTGAAGGCTCCGTTAGGTATATGGACAACAGATTTGATTTTATACTCTGTGTTTAAGTACAACCTAGCAATCCACTTATGCTATCCTAACGATGTTAAGAAAAAAGAGGCAAGAGAAGGAATAAATATGTATGCATGTTTACAGATCATTGTGCTTGGCTTTCTAAGCTTAAATGTAGCCATAAAGACTTAAAAAGTCATTGGCATTCAGGAATCATGTAGCTGAAACACATGTATCTTCTTAAGAGGTCATTTGTGTACATCTCATGGTTCTCCACCAAAGGAGGTATAAGGTAGTATATAGAGAAGACTATAGCTGGGATGTGTCTTGCAGTTTTTAATGAATGTGTGTTTGTGTGTGTGTGTGTGTGTGTGTGTGTGTGTGTGTGTGTGTGTGTGTGTGTGTGTGTGTGTGTGTGTGTGTGTGTGTGTGTGTGATCTTTTTATCCTTTGGTTTGTACTTCATAACAAAAGGGTGATTGTGAAAAATCATCTTAATAGAGGATCGAGGACAATTACTGATGACTACATTTTTATGGGAAACTGTCAGGAGATATTTCAGATTTTAAACTTAGAACTTATCCTGAAAGCATTTTGGAACAGGTGTTGAATAGTGTGTTCAGTAGTGATTATGTAGGTGTGCCTCAGTGGTTTTGGGTGGGGTATTTGTAATAGGAACAGGTGCTGAATAGCGTGGTCAGTAGTGATCATGTGAGCATGCCTCAGTGACTTTGGCTGGGGTGCTTGTAATAGGAAAATGTGTTGAATAGTGTGGTCAGTAGTCATCATGTGAGCATGCCTCGGTGACGTTGGATGGGGTATTTGTAAAAGGAACAGGGGTTGAAAAGTGTAGTTAGTAGTGATTATGTGAGTATGCCTCAGTGACTTAGGCTGGGCTATTTGTAATAAGAACAGCTGTTGAATAGAGTGGTCAGTAGTGATTATGTGAGCATGCCTCAGTGACCTTGGGTGGGGTATTTGTAATAGGAACAGGTGCTGAATAGTGTGGTCAGTAGTGATCATGTGAGCATGCCTCAGTGACTTTGGCTGGGGTGTTTGTAATAGGAAAATTTGTTGAATAGTGTGGTCAGTAGTGATCATGTGAGCATGCCTCGGTGACTTTGGCTGGGGTGTTTGTAATACGAAAAGGTGTTGAATAGTGGGGTCTTTAGTGATTATGTGAGCATGCCTCAGTGACTTTGGCTGGGGTATTTGTAAAAGGAACAGGTGCTGAATAGTGTGTTCAGTAGTGATTATGTGAGTATGCCTCAGTGACTTTGGCTGGGGTATTTGTAATAAGAACAGGTGCTGAATAGTGTGGTCAGTGGGGATAATGTGGGCATGCGTCAGTGACCTTGGCTGGGGTGTTTGTAATAGGAACAGGTGCTGAATAATGGGTTCAGTAGTGATTATGTGAGCATGCCTCAGTGACTTTGGCTGGGGTATTTGTAACAGGAGCAGGTATTGAATAATCTGGTTAGTAGTGATTATGTTAGCATGCCTCAGTGACTTTGGCTGGGGTATGGGTATTTGTTATAGCTAATTGTATGAACATGCCTCAGTGACTTTGGGTGGGGTATTTGTTATAGTAACAGGTGCTGAATAGTGTGGTCAGTAGTGATTATGTGAGCATGCCTCCGTGACTTTGGCTGGGGTATTTGTAACAGGAACAGGTGTTGAATAGTGTGGTCAGTAGATATTATGTGAGCATGCCTCCATGACTTTGGTTGGGGTATTTGTAATAGGAACAGGTGTTAAATAGTGTGGTCATTAGTGATTATGTGAGCATGCCTCAGTGACTTTGGCTGGGGTATTTGTAATAGGAGCAGGCGTTGAACAGTGTGGTCAGTTTTGATTATGTGAGCATGCCTCAGTGACTTTGGCTGGGGTAGGGTATTTCTTATAGATGATTATGTGAGCATGCCTCATTGACTTTGGCTGAGGTATTTGTAATAGGAACATGTGTTGAATAGTGTGGTCAGTATTGATTATGTGAACATGCCTCAGTGACTTTGGCTGGGGTATTTGAAATAAGAACAGGTGTTGAATAGTGTGGTAAGTAGTGATTATGTGAGCATGCCTCAGTGATGTTGGCTAGGGTATTTTTAATAGGAACAGGTGCTGAATGGTGCGATCATTAGTGATTATGTAACCATGCCTCTGTGACATTGGCTGCAGTATTTGAAGTAGGAACCGGTGTTGAATAGTGTGGTCAGTAGTGATTATGTGAGTATGTCTCAGAGACCTTCGCTGGAGTATTTGTAATAGGAAGAGGTGTTGAATAGTGTTTTGAGTAGTGTGTTCAGTAGTTATTACCTGAGCTTGCCTCGGTGACTTTGACTGGGGTATTTGTGTTAGGAACAGGTGTTGATTGCTGTGGTCAGTAGTGATTATGTGAGCATGCTTCAGTGAATTTGCCTGGGGTAGTTGTTATAGGAAGAGGTGTTGAATAGTGTGGTCAGTAGTAATTATGTGAGCATGGCTCAGTGACTTTGGCTGGGGTATTTGTAATAGGAACAGGTGTAGAATAGTGTGGTCAGTAGTGATTATGTGATCATGCCTAAGTGACATTGGCTGGGTATTTGTAATAGGAACAGGTGTTGAATAGTGTGGTCAGTAGTGATTATGTGATCATGCCTAAGTGACATTGGCTGGGTATTTGTAATAGGAACAGGTGTAGAATAGTGTGGTCAGTAGTGATTATGTGATCATGCCTAAGTGACATTGGCTGGGTATTTGTAATAGGAACAGGTGTTGAATAGTGTGGTCAGTAGTGATTATGTGATCATGCCTAAGTGACATTGGCTGGGTATTTGTAATAGGAACAGGTGTAGAATAGTGTGGTCAGTAGTGATTATGTGATCATGCCTAAGTGACATTGGCTGGGTATTTTTAATAGGAACAGGTGTTGAATAGTGTGGTCAGTAGTGATTATGTGATCATGCCTAAGTGACATTGGCTGGGTATTTGTAATAGGAACAGGTGTTGAATAGTGTGGTCAGTAGTGATTATGTGATCATGCCTAAGTGACATTGGCTGGGTATTTTTAACAGGAACAGGTGTTGAATAGTGTGATCAGTAGTGATTATGTGATCATGCCTAAGTGACATTGGCTGGGTATTTTTAATAGGAACAGGTGTTGAATAGTGTGGTCAGTAGTGATTATGTGATCATGCCTAAGTGACATTGGCTGGGCATTTGTAATAGGAACAGGTGTTGAATAGTGTGGTCAGTAGTGATTATGTGATCATGCCTAAGTGACATTGGCTGGGTATTTGTAATAGGAACAGGTGTTGAATAGTGTGGTCAGTAGTGATTATGTGATCATGCCTAAGTGACATTGGCTGGGTATTTGTAATAGGAACAGGTGTAGAATAGTGTGGTCAGTAGTGATTATGTGATCATGCCTAAGTGACATTGGCTGGGTATTTTTAATAGGAACAGGTGTTGAATAGTGTGGTCAGTAGTGTTTACGTTAGCATACCTCAGTGACTTTGGTTCGGGTATTTGTAATAGGAACAAGTGTTACATAGTGGGGCCTTTAATGATTATGTGAGCATGCCTCAGTGACTTTAGTTGGGGTATTTGTAGAAGGAACAGGTGTTTAAGAGTGTAGTTAGTAGTGATTATGTGATTATGCCACAGTGACTTTGGCTGGAATATTTGTAATAAGAACAGGTGTGAATAGTCTGGTCAGTAGGGATTATGTGAGCATACCTCAGTGACTTTAGCTGGGGTATTTGTAATAGGAACAGGTGCTGAATAGTGTGGTCAGTAGTGATTATATGAGCATGCTTCAGTGACTTTGGCTGTGGAATTTTGTATTAGGAACAGGTGTTAAATAGTATGGTCAATAGTGATTATGTGAGTGCCTCAGTGAATTTGTCTGTGGTATTTGTAATAGGAACAGGTGTTGAATAGTGTGGTCAGTAGTGATTATGTGAGGATGCCTCAGTGACTTTGGCTGGGATAGGTTATTTGTTATTAATGATTACTTGACCATGCCTCAGTGACTTTGGCTGGGGTATTTGTATAAGGAACAGGTGTTGAATTGTGTGTCAGTAGTGATTATGTAAGCATGCATCAGTGTCTTTGGCTGGGATATATGTAATAAGAACAGATGCTGAATAGTGTGGTCAGTAGTGATTATGTGAGCATGCCTCACTTACTTTGGCTGGTGTATTTGTAATAGGAACCGGTGTTGAATAGTGTGGTCAGTAGTGATTATGTGAGCATGCCTCATTGAATTTGGCTGGAGTATATGTAATAAGAACAGGTGCTGAATAGTGTGGAGTAGTGATTATGTGAGCATGCCTCAGTGAATTTGGGAGAGGTATTTATAATAAGAGCAATTGCTGAATATTGTGGTCAGCACTGATTATGTGAGCATGCCTCAGTAACTTTGGCTGGGGTATTGGTAATAGGAACAGGTGTTGAATAGTGTGGTCAGTAGTGATAATGTGAGCATGCCTGTGTGACTTAGGCTGGGTTATTTGTAATAGGAACAGGTGTCGAATACTCTGCCAGTAGTGATTATGTGAACATACCTTAGTGACATTGGCTGGGGTATTTGTAAAAGGAAAAGTTGTTGAATAGTGTGGTCAGTAGTGATTATGTGAGCATGCCTCATTGACTTTGGCTGGGGAATTTCTAATAGAGCAGGTGCTGAATAGTGTGGTCAGTAGAGATTATGTGAGCATGCCTCAGTGACTTTGGTTGTGCTATTTTGAATAGGAACAGTTGTTGAACATTGTGGTCAGTAGTGATTATGTGAGCATGCCTCTGTGACTTTGGCTCAGATATTTGTAATAGGAAGAGATGTTGAATAGTGTGGTCAGTAGAGATTATGTGAATATGCCTCAGTGACTTTGGCTGGGTAATTCTAATAGGAAAAGGTGTTGGAGTGTGGTCTGTAGTGATGATGTAAGCATGCCTAGTGACTTTGGCTGGAGTATTAGTAATAGGAAGAGGTGTTGAATAGTGTGGTCAGTAGTGACTTTGTGAGTATCCCACAGTGACTTTGGCTGAGGTATTTGAAATACGTACAGGTGTTGAAAAGTGTGGATAGAAGTGAATATGTAAGCATTCCTCAGTGACTCTGGCAGCTGTATTTGTAAAAGGAACAGGTGTTGAAAAATGTGGTCAGTAGTGATTATGTGAACATGCCTCAGTGACTTTGGCTCGGTTATTTTTAGTAGGAACAGGTGTTGAATGGTGTGTTCAGTAGTGATTATGTGAGCATGCCTTTGTGACTTTGGCTGGGGTATAGGTAATAGGAATAGGTGTTGAATAGTATGGTCAGTAGTTATTATGTGAGCATGCCTCATTGACTTTGGCTGGGGTATTTGTAATAAGAACAGGTGTTGAATAGTGTGGTCAGTATTGATTATGTGAGCATGCTTCAGTGAGTTTGGCTGCGGTATTTGAAATAAGAACAGGTGTTGAATAGTGTGGTCTGTAATGATTATGTGAGCATGCCTCAGTGACATTGGCTGGGGTATTTCTAATAGGAACAGGTGCTGAATGCTGTGGCCATTAGTGATTATGTGAGCATACCTCAGTGACCTTCGCTGGAGTATTTGTAATAGGAAGAGGTGTTGAATAGTGTGGTCAGTAGTGATTATGTGGGCATGGCTCAGTGCCATTGGCTGGGGTATTTGTAAGAGGAGCAGGTGTAGAATAGTATGGTCAGTAGTGATTATGTGAGCATGGCTCAGTGACTTTGGCTGGGGTAGAATAGTGTGGTCAGTAGTGATTATGTGAGCATGGCTCAGTGACTTTGGCTGGGGTGTTTGTAATTGGAACAGGTGTTGAATAGTGTGGTCAGTAGTGATTATGGGAGCATGTCTCAGTGACTTTGGCTGGGATAGGTTATTTGTTATTGATGATTATGTGACCATGCTTCAGTGACTTTGGATGGGGTATTTATATAAGGAACAGGTGTTGAATTGTATGGTCAGTAGTGATAATGTGAGCATGCCTCATTGACTTTGGCTGGGATATTACTAAAAGGAACATGTGTTGAATTAGTTTGATCATTAGTGATTTGGGGTATTTGTAATATGAATAGGTGTTGAAAACTGTGGTCAGTAGTGAATATGTGAGCAATCTTGATTGACATTGGTAGGGGTATGTGTAGGAGAAGCAGGCATTGAATAGTATGGTCAGTTGTGATTATGGGAGCATGCCTCAGTGACTTTGGCTGTGGTATTTGTAATAGGAACAGTTGTTTAATAGGGCGGTCAGTAGTGAATATGTTAATATGTCTCAGTGACTTGGGCTTGGGAATTTGTAACAGGAACAGGTGTTAAATAGTGTGGTCAGTAGTTGTTATGTGAGCATGCCTCACTGACTTTGGCTGGGGTGTTTGTAATAGGAATACTTCTTGAATAGTGCGGTCAGTAATTATTATCCTAGCATGCCTCAGTGACTTTTGTTGTGCTATTTATAATAGGAACATTGAATTGTGTCGTCAGTAGTGATTATGTGAGCATGCCTCCGTGACTTTGGCTGGGGTATTTTTAATAGGAACAGGTGTTGAATTGTGTGGTTAGTAGTGATAATGTGAGCATGCCTCAGTGACTTTGTCGGGGTATTTGTAATAGGAACAGGTGTTAAATAGTATGGTCAGCAGTGATAATGTGAACATGCCTCAGTGACTTTGGCTGGGGTATTTGTAATAGGAACAGCTGTTGAATTGTGTGGTCAGTATTGATTATGTGAGCATGCCTCAGTGACGTTGGCTGGGATAGGTTATTTGTTATTGATGATTATGTGAACATGCCTCAGTGATTTTGGCTGTGGTATTTGTAATAGGAACAGGTATTGGATAGTGTGGTCAGTAGTGATTATGTGAGCATGCCTCAGTGACTTTGGCTGTGGTATTTGTAATATGAAAAGGTGTTGAAAACTGCGGTCACTAGTGATTATGTGAGCATTGCTCAGTAACTTTAGCTGGGCTTTTTGTAATAGGAACAGGTGTTGAATAGTGTGGTCAGTAGTGATTATGTGAGCATGCCTCAGTGACTTTGGCTGTGGTATTTGTAATATGAAAAGGTGTTGAAAACTGCGGTCACTAGTGATTATGTGAGCATGTTTCAGTGACTTTGGCTGGGGTATTTGTAAAAGGAACAGGTGTAGAATGGTGTGGTCAGTTGTGATTATTTGAGTATACTTCAGTTACTTTGGCTGGGGTATTTATAGAAGGATCAGGTGGTGAATAGCGTGGTCAGTAGTGATTATGTGAGCATGCCTCAGTGACTTTGGCTGGATTATTTGTAATAAGAACAGGTATTGTAGTGTGGTCAGTAATGATTATGTGAGCAGGCGTCGTGTGACTTTGGCTGGGTTATTTGTAATAGGAACAGGTGTTGAATATTGAAGTCAGTAGTGATTATTTGAGCATGCCTCAGTGACTTTGGCTGGGTAGGGTATTTGTCATAGATGATTATGTGAGCATGCCTCAGTGAGTTTGGCTGAGGTATTTGTAATAGGAACAGGTGTTGAATAGTGTGGTGAGTAGTGATTTTATGAGCATGCCTCACTGACTTTTGCTTGGGAATTTGTAACAGATACAGTTGTTGAATATAGTAGTCAGTAGTGATTATGTGAGCATGCCTCAGTGACATTGGTTGGGTATTTCTAATACGAACAGGTGCTGAATAGTGCTGACAGTAGTGATTATGTAACCATGCTTCAGTGACTTTGGGTAGGCTATTTGTAATAGAAACATGTGCGGAATAGTATGGTCAATAGTGATTATGTTAGTATGCGTCAGTGACTTTGGCAGGGGTATTTTAATAGGAACAGGTGCAGAATAGTGTGGTCAGTAGTGAATATGTGAGCATGCCTCATTGACTTTGGCTGCGGTAGTTGTAATAGGAACATTCTTTGAATAGTGTGGTCAGTAGTGATTATGCGAGAATGCCTCATTGACTTTGGCTGTTGTATTTGTATTAGGTACAGGTGTTAAATAGAGTGGTCAGTAGTGATTATGTGAGCATGCCTCAGTGACTTTTGCTGGGCTATTTGTACAGGAACAGGCTTTGAATAGTGTGGTCAGTAGTGTTTATTTGTGCATGCTTCAGTGACTTTCGCTGGGGTATTTGTAACAGGAACAGGTGTTGAATAGTGTGGTCAGTAGTTATTATGTGAGCATGCCTCAGTGACTTTAGCTTGGGTATTTGTAATAGAACCAGGGGTTGAACAGTGTGGTCAGTAGTGATTATGTGAGCATGCCTCAGTGACTTTTGTCTGTGGTATTTTTAATAAGAAAAGGTGTTGAAGAGTGTGGTCTGTAGTGATGATGTAAGCATGATTCAGTGACTTTGGCTGGCATATTGGTATTTGTTATTGATGATTATGTGAGCATGACTCAGTGACTTTGTTAGCGATATTTGTAATAGGTACAGGTGTTGAATAGTGTGGTCAGTATTGATTATGTAACCATGCTTCAGTGACTTTGGCTGCGGTATTTGTAATAGGAATAGGTGCTGAAGAGTGGGTCAGTAGTTCTTATGTGATCATGCCTCAGAGACTTTGGCTGTGGTATTTGTAATAGGATCAGGTGCTGAAGAGTGCGTCAGTAGTTGTTATGTGAGCATGCCTCAGTGACCTTGGCTGGGGTATTTGTAATAGGAACAGGTGTTAAATAGATTGGTCAGTAGTGATTATTTGAGTATGCCTCAGTGACTTTGGCTGGGGTATTTGTAATAGGATCAGGTGCTGAGGAGTGTGGTCAGTAGTTGTTTTGTGAGCATGCTTCAGTCACTTTGGTTGGGGTATTTGTAATAGGAACAGGTGTTAAATAGTGTGGTCAGTAGTGATTATGTGAGTATGCCTCACTGACTTTTCCTGGGGTATTTGTAATAAGAACAGGTCTTGAATAGTGTGGAAAGTAATGATTATGCGAGCATGCCTCAGTGACTTTGGCTGTGGTATTTGTAATAGGAACAGGTGTTGAATTGTGAGGTCAGTAGTGATTATGTGATGATACCCCAGTGACTTTGGCTGGCGTATTTGTAATAGGAACAGGTGTTGAATAGTGTGGTCAGTAGTGATTATGTTAGCAGGCCTCGGCAACATTGCCTGGGGTATTTGTAATAGAAACAGATGTTGAATAGTGTGGTCAGTAGTGATTATGTGAGCATGCCTCCTTGACTTTGGCTGGGGTATTTGTAATAGAAACCAGTGTTGAATAGTGTGGTCAGTAGTGGCTATGTTTGCATCCCACAGTGACTTTGGCTGGGGTATTTGAAATAGGAACAGGTGTTGAACAGTGTGGTCAGTAGTAATGATGTGAACATGCCTCAGTGACTTTGGTTGGGGTATTTGTAATAGGAACAGGTGTTGAATAGCGTGGTCAGTAGTTATTATGTAGGCATTCCTCAGTGACTTTGGCTGCTGTATTTGTAACAGGAACAGGTGTTAAATAGTGTGGTCAGTAGTGATTATGCAAGCATGTCTCAGTGACTTTGGCTGGGGTATTACTAATAAGAATAGGTGTTGACTAGTGTGGTCAGTAGTGATAATGTGAGCATGCCTCAATGACTTTGACTGGGGGCATTTGTAATATGAACAGGTTTTGAATAGTGTTGTCAGTAGTGATTATGTGAGCATGCCTCAGTAACTCTGGCTGGGTTATTTGTAATAGGTACAGGTGTTGAATAGTGTGGTCAGTAGTGATTATGTGAGCATGCCTCAGTAACTCTGGCTGGGTTATTTGTAATAGGTACAGGTGTTGAATAGTGTGGTCAGTAGTGATTATGTGAGCATGCCTCAGTAACTCTGGCTGGGTTATTTGTAATAGGTACAGGTGTTGAATAGTGTGTTCAGTAGTGAATATGTGAGCATACCTTAGTGACTTTGGCTGGTGTATTTGTAATAGGAAGAAGTGTTAAAATTGTGGTAAGTAGTGATTATTTTAGCATGCCTCAGTGACTTTGGTTGGGGTATTTATAATAGGAACAGGTGTTGAATAGTGTGGTCAGTAGTGATTATGTGAGCATACCTCAGTGTCTTTGGCTGGGGTAATTGTAATAGGAACAGCCATTGAATTTTGTGGTCAGTAGTGATTATGTGAGCATACCAGAGTGACTTTGGCTGGGGTATTTGTAATAGGAACAGGTGCTGAATAGTCTGATCAGTACTGATATTGTGAGCATGCCTCAGTGACTTTGGCTGGGGTACTTGTAATAGGAACAGGTGTTGAATACTGTGGTCTGTAGTGATTATGTGAGCATGCCTCATAGACGTTGGCTGGGGTATTTGTAATAGGAACAGGTGATGAAAAATGTGGTTATAGTGATGATGTGAGCATGCCTCAGTACTTTGTCTAGGGTATTTGTAATAGGAACAGCTGTTGAATAGTGTGGTCAGTAGTGATTATTTGAGCATGCCTCATTGACCTTGGCTGTGGTATTTGTAATAGGAACAGGTGTTGAATAGTGTGGTCAGTAGAGATGATGTGAACATGCCTCAATGACTTTGGCTAGGGTATTTGTAATCGTAACAGGTGTTGAATAGTGTGGTGAGTAGTCATCATGTGAGCATCCCTCATGTGAGCATGCATCAGTGACTTTGGCTGGGTATTTGTAATAGGAACAGTGTGCGTAGTAGTGATTATGTGAGCATGCCTCAGTATCCTTGGCTGGGGCTTTTGTAATAGGAACAGGTGGCAAACAGTGTGGTCAGCAGTGATTATGTGAGCAAGGCTCCGTGACTTTGGTTGGGGTATGTCTATTTGTTAGAGATGATTATGTGAGAATACCTCAGTGACTTTGGCTGGGGTATTTGTAATAGGAACAGGTGTTGAATAGTTTGGTCAGTAGTAATTATGTGAGTATGCCTCAGTGACTTTGGCTGGGGTATTCGTAATAGGAACACGTTTTGAATAGTGTGGTCAGTAGTGATTATGTAAGCAATACTGAGTGACTTTGGCTGGGAAATTTCTAATAGGAACAGGTGCTGTATAGTGTTGTCAGTAGAGATTATGTGAAGATGCCTCAGTGACTTTGGCTGGGGTTTTTCTAATAGGAAAAGGTGTTGAAGAGTGTGGTCTGTAGTGATGATGTAATCATGTCTTAGCGACTTTGGCTGGACTATTTGTAATAGGAACAGGTGTTGAATAGTGTGGTCAGTAGTGACTATGTGAACATTCCACAGTGACTTTGGCTGGGGTATTTGAAATAGGAACAGGATTTGAAAAGTGTGGATAGAAGTGAATATGTAAGCATTCCTCAGTGACTTTGGCTGCTGTATTTGTAACAGGAACAGGTGTTGAATAGTGTGGTCAGTAGTGATCATGTGAACATGCCTCAGTGACTTTGGCTGGGATGTTACTAAAAGGAACATGTGTTGAATTAGTTTGATCATTAGTGATTATGTGAGCATACCTCAGTGACTTTGGCTGGGGTATTTGTAATATGAATAGGTGTTGAAAACTGTGGTCAGTAGTGAATATGTGAGCAATCCTGATTGACATTGGTAAGGGTATGTGGAGGAAAAGCAGGTGTTGAATAGTGTGGTCATTTGTGATTATGGGAGCATGCCTCAGTGACTTTGGCTGGGGTATTTGTAATAGGAACAGTTGTTTAATAGGGTGGTCAGTAGTGAATATGTTAGTGTGTCTCAGTGACTTGGACTTGGGTATTTGTAACAGGAACATGTGTTAAATAGTGTGGTCAGTAGTTGTTATGTGAGCATGCCTCACTGACTTTGGCTGGGGTGTTTGTAATAGGAACACTTCCTAAATAGTGCGGTCAGTAATTATTATCCTAGCATGCCTCAGTGACTTTTGTTGTGCTATTTATAATAGGAACATTGTTTGAATTGTGTCGTCAGTAGTGATTATGTGAGCATGCCTCAGTGACTTTGGCTGTGGTATTTTTAATAGGAACAGGTGTTAAATTGTGTGGTTAGTAGTGATAATGTGGGCATGCCTCAGTGACTTGTCAGTGTATTTGCAATAGGAACAGGTATTGAATACTGTCGTCAGTAGTGATTTTGTGAGCATGCCTCAGTGACTTTGGCTGGGTTATTTGTAATAGGTTCAGGTGTTGAATAATGTGGTCAGTAGTGATAATGTAAGAATGCCTCAGTGACTTTGGCTGGGGTATTTGTAATAGGAACAGCTGTTGAATTGTGTGGTCAGTAGTGATTATGTGAACATGCCTCAGTGACGTTAGATGGGATAGGTTATTTATTATTGATGATTATGTGAGCATGCCTCAGTGACTTTGGCTGTGGTATTTGTAATAGGAACAGGTATTGGATAGTGTGGTCAGTAGTGATTATGTGAGCATGCCTCAGTGACTTTGGCTGTGGTATTTGTAATATGAAAAGGTGTTGAAAACTGCGGTCATTAGTGATTATGTGAGCATGTTTCAGTGACTTTGGCTGGGGTATTTGTAAAAGAAACAGGTGTAGAATAGTGTGGTCAGTTGTGATTATGTGAGTATACCTCAGTTACTTTAGCTGGGGTATTTATAGAAGGATCAGGTGGTGAATAGTGTGGTCAGTAGTGATTATGTGAGCATGCCTCAGTGACTTTGGCTGGGGTAGGGTATTTGTTATAGATGATTATGTGAGCATGCCTCAGTGACTTTGGCTGGGGTATTTGTAATAGGAACAGGTTGAATAGTGTGGTCAGTAGTGATTATGTGAGCATGCCTCGTGTGACTTTGGCTGGGTTATTTGTAATAGGAACAGGAGTTGAATAGTGTGATGAGTAGCGATTTTATGAGCATGCTTCACTGACTTTTGCTTGGGAATTTGTAATAGATACCGTTGTTGAATATAGTAGTCAGTAGTGATTATGTGAGCATGCCTCAGTGACATTGGCTGGGGTATTTCTAATAGGAACAGGTGCTGAATAGTGTTTACAGTAGTGATTATGTAACCATGCTTCAGTGACTTTGGGTGGGCTGTTTGTAATAGGAACATGTGCTGAATAGTATGGTCAGTAGTGATTATGTTAGTATGCGTCAGTGACCTTGGCAGGGGTATTTTAATAGGAACAGGTGCTGAATAGTGTGGTCAGTAGTGAATATGTGAGCATGCCTCATTGACTTTGGCTGCGGTAGTTGTAATAGGAACATGCTTTGAATAGTGTGGTCAGTAGTGATTATGCGAGAATGCCTCATTGACTTTGGCTGTTGTATTTGTATTAGGTACAGGTGTTGAATAGACTGGTCAGTAGTGATTATGTGAGCATGCCTCATGTGAGCATGCCTCAGTGACTTTTGCTGGGCTATTTGTACGGGAACAGGCTATGAATAGTGTGGTCAGTAGTGTTTATTTGTGAATGCTTCAGTGACTTTCGCTGGGGTATTTGTAACAGGAACAGGCTATGAATAGTGTGGTCAGTAGTGTTTATTTGTGAATGCTTCAGTGACTTTAGCGTGGGTATTTGTAATAGAACCAGGGGTTGAACAGTGGGGTCAGTAGTGATTATGTGAGCATGCCTCAGTGAATTTTGGCTGGGGTATTTGTAATAAGAAAAGGTGTTGAAGAGTGTGGTTTGTAGTGATGATGTAAGCATGATTCAGTGACTTTGGCTGGAGTATTGGTATTTGTTATTGATAATTATGTGAGCATGACTCAGTGACTTTGTCAGCGATATTTGTAATAGGTACAGGTGTTGAATAGTGTGGTCAGTAGTGATTATGTGACCATGCTTCAGTGACTTTGGCTGCGGTATTTGTAATAGGAATAGGTGTTGCATAGTGTGGTCAGTAGTGATTATGTGAGCATGCCTCTGTGAGTTTGGGAGGGGAAATTGTAACAGAAACAGGTGTTGAGTAGTGTGGTCATTAGTTCTTATGTGAGCACACCACAGTGAATTTGGCTGGGGAATTTGTAATAGGATCAGGTGCTGAAGAGCGGGTCAGTAGTTGTTATGTGAGCATGCCTCACTGACCTTTGCTGGGGTATTTGTAATAGGAACAGGTGTTAAATAGTGTGGTCAGTAGTGACTATTTGAGTATGCCTCAGTGACTTTGGCTGGGGTATTTGTAATAGGATCTGGTGCTGAAGAGTGTGGTCAGTAGTTGTTTTGTGAGCATGCTTCAGTCGCTTTGGCTGGGGTATTTGTAATACGAACAGGTGTTAAATAGTGTGGTCAGTAGTGATTATGTGAGTATGCCTCAGTGACTTTGGCTGGGGTATTTGTAATAGGAACAGGTGGTGAATAGTGTGGTCAGTAGTGATTATGTGAGCTCGCCTCGGCGACATTGCCTGGGGTATTTGTAATACAAACAGATGCTGAATAGTGTGGTCAGTAGTGATTATGTGAGCATGCCTCCTTGACTTTGGCTGGGGTATTTGTAATAGAAACAGGTGTTGAATAGTGTGGTCAGTAGTGATGATGTGAACATGCCTCAGTGAGTTTGGCTGGGGTATTTGTAGTAGGAACAGGTGTTGAATTGTGTGGTCAGTAGTGGCTATGTTTGCATCCCACAGTAACTTTGGCTGGGGTATTTGTAGAAGGAACAGGTGTTGAATAGCATGGTCAGTAGTTATTATGTAAGCATTCCTCAGTGACTTTGGCTGCTGTATTTGTAACAGGAACAGGTGTTAAATAGTGTGGTCAGTAGTGATTATGCAAGCATGTCTCAGAGACTTTGGCTGGAGTATTACTAATAAGAACAGGTGTTGAATAGTGTAGTCAGTAGTGATAATGTGAGCATGCCTCAGTGACTTTTGCTTGAGGCGTTTGTAATAGGAACAGACGTTGAATTGTGTGGTCAGTAGTGATTATGTGAGCATACCTGAGTGACTTTGGCTGGAGTATTTGTAATAGGAACAGGTGCTGAATAGTCTGGCCAATAGTGATAATGTGAGCATGCCTCAGTGACTTTGGCTGGGGTACTTGTAATAGGAACAGGTGTTGAATAGTGTGGTCCGTAGTGATTATGTGAGCATGCCTCATTGACTTTGGCTGTGGTATTTGTAATAGGAACAGGTGTTAAAAAATGTGGTTATAGTGATGATGTGAGCATGCCCCAGTGACTTTGTCTAGGGTATTTGTAATAGGAACAGCTGTTGAATAGTGTGGTCAGTAGTGATTATTTGAGCATGCCTCATTGACTTTGGCTCTGGTATTTGTAATAGGAACAGGTGTTGAATAGTGTGGTCAGTAGTGATGATGGGAACATGCCTCAGTGACTTTGGCTGGGGTATTTGTAATAGGAACAGGTGTTGAATAGTGTGGTGAGTAGTGATTATGTGAGCATCCCTCATGTGAGCATGCATCAGTGACTTTGGTTGGGTATTTGTAATAGGAACAGTGTGGGTAGTAGTGGTTATGTGAGCATGCCTCAGTATCCTTGGCTGGGGCTTTTGTAATAGGAACAGGTGTCAAACAGTGTGGTCAGCAGTGGCTATGTGAGCATGGCTCCGTGACTCTGGTTGGGGTATGTCTATTTGTTAGAGATGATTATGTGAGAATACCTCAGTGACTTTGGCTGGGGTATTTGTAATAGGAACAATTGTTGAATATAGTGGTCAGTAGTGATTATGTGAGCATGTCTCAGTAAGTTTGGCTGGGGTATTTGTAATAGGAACACGTGCTGAATAGTTTTGACAGTAGAGGTTATGTGACCATGCCTCAGTGACTTTGGGGGGGCTATTTGTAATAGGAACATGTGCTGAATAGTATGGTCAGTTGTGATTATGTTAGTATGCGTCAGTGACTTTGGCAGGGGTATTTGTAATAGGAACATGTGCTGAATAGTGTTGTCAATAGTGAATATTTGACCATGCCTCAGTGACTTTGGCTGCAGTAGTTGTAATAGGAACAGGCTTTGAAATGTGTGGTCAGTAGTGTTTATGCGAGAATGCCTCGTTGACTTTGGTTGTTGTATTTGTGTTAGGAACAGGTGTTGAAAAGAGTGGTCAGTAGTGATTATGCTAGCATGCCTCATGTGAGCATGCCTCAGTGACTTTAGCTGGACTATTTCTACAGGAACAGGCTTTGAATAGTGTGGTCATTAGTGTTTATTTGTGTATGCTTCAGTGACTTTCGCTGGGGTATTTGTAATAGGAACAGTTGTTGAATACTGTGGTCAGTAGTTCTTATGTGAGCATACCTCAAAAACTTTGGTTGGGCTATTTGTAACAGGAACTTTGATTAAATTGTGTGGTCAATAGTGATTATGTGAGCATGCCTCAGTGACTTTGGCTGGGGTATTTGTAATAGAAACAGGTGCTGAATAGTGTGGTCAGTAGTGATTATGTGAGCATGCCTTAGTGACTTTGGCTAGGGTATGTTATTGTTTAATGATGATTATATTTCTCTGAGGTACAGGCCAACACGGAAAGACTGTGGCTGACCAAGTTCGCAGATGACTGCAAACTGGGCACCATAATCGACTCTCCAGCCGACACAAGCATCCTCCAAAAGGGCCTCATAGAAACAGACAACTGGTGCCAGAGCCATGGCCTCAAGCTAAATGCCAAAAAGTGTCTAGTCATCCCTTTTGGCAAAAACAAAGTGCCCACAAATTACCACATAGGTGGTAATCCATTAAGTATAGACGAAGTAATTAGGGACCTGGGGACCTAAGTTGATAGCAATCTCTCATTTGACAACCACGTGGCCAAAGTGGTTAGAAAAACATTTTATATAGCCCACCTAATCATGAAGGGATTCATATCTAGATCAAGGGAGGTCATCGTGCCTCTTTACTCATCCCTCATCAGGCCCATAATTGAGTACAATGCCCCTTTTGGGATGTACCTTACCAGACACCTGCAGCAACTGGAAAGATCCCAAAAGTACCTCACCAAGAGGATCAAAGGGCTCAAACAGATGCCATATGCTGCCCGGTTAAAGAAACTGCAGCTCTACTCAGTGGCATACCACCTGTTCAGAGGCGATCTGTGCCTGACGTATAAAGCCATGTCCAACCCGGAATTAATGGACATACTGCACCTCAGAAAATCCAAATCCCATCGAGCTACACGCTCGAGAGACTTGAACCTCAGCACTGAAATAAATAGAACATGCTGGAAGGACAGATTCATAACCCAGAGGCTCCCTTCACTCTGGAATAAAATCCCAGTCCAGGTTAGGCAGAGTCCCTCATTGACTCTCTTCAAGAGGAATCTTGATGAGTGAATGGGAGATCGTAGGTTTACCCCGGGTATCACTTCTGTGTCACTGTTAGACAGAGGCACAGTATACTAACCTCGAAAAAGGGCATAGCAAAATAAATTTAAAATGGGTGGCGAAAGCCAAACACATTCTGGCTAGGCTTATAAATGCCCTAGGGCAGATAGTCTAGTATGAACCTATGAACCTATGAACCTATGAACCTATGTCAGCATGCCTCAGTGACTTTGGCAGGGATATTTGTAATACGATCAGGTGTTGAATGGTATGGTCAGCAGTGATTATGTGATTATGCCTCAGTGACCTTTGCTGGGGTGTTTGTATTTGTTATAGATGATTATGTGAGCATGCCTGATGTGAGCATGCTGCAGTGATTTTGGCTGTGGTATTTGTAATAGGAACAGGTTTTGAATAGTGTGGTCAGTAGTGATTATGTGAGCATGGCTTCGTGACTTTGGTTGTGGTATGACCATTTGTTATAGATGATTTTTTGAGCATACCTCAGTGACTTTGGCTTGGGTATTTGTAATAGAAAAATAAAAAAGCAGTTCTGAAGGGTCAAGCAGTAAGGGCCGTCAGAATGGTTTCCGACTTTGATGACTTCATAGTAGAGTGTAAACTGTTAAGATCTATATGTTTCTAAGGAGAGGTTATCCAACAGCCTTTGTAGGAACAATTTTTGATGAAGTCATTCGAAAAAGGACATCGGGTCATTTTACCCCTTTACTAAACAATGGCCACAACATTGTAGTCTCTCCCACACAGAATGTAGAGGCCTTGACTTCAACTAGTGTTCAGGTTTTGGACCAATCTATTAGATTCTTGACAACTTACTCACTAGATTCTCGAACCATAAGAGAAATTGTCAACAAGAACTGGGTCTTCATTTCAGAAGATCCCCATCTTAGATGTCCTTTGGGCCCAATACCTCAGCTAACCTTTAGAAGGGGGTGGAACTTGAAAAACTTAGTTGAAAGGCCAAAACAAACCCTTAAACCAAATATAGGCATGACTAGATGTGGGAGTTGTCACCAATGTAAGTTCATGAAAGTAGCCAACAAAGAAAAAATCAGGGACAAGGAGTATTTTATGCGTGACAGATACAACTGTGATTCCCAGGGAGTGGTCTATTGAGCTATCTGTGATGGGTGTGAGGGATTTTACATCGGGAAAACTGAGAAAAAAATAAAACAGAGGATCTATGAGCATATGTACAGTATTAACAACAAAATGAGTACCAACGCCCTAGCCAAACATACTCTCACCTTTCCAGGCCATAACTTTTCGTTTGTTATTTTACAATTAGTGGAACACAACCAGAGAGGGGGGCCTTGGGAACTCAAACTGGAAGAGGCTGAGTTAGAATGGCAGGTTGCAACAGCTGCAGATACCTTCCCAGGTCTGAACGAAGCTTTATCTATCAAAAGCTTGTTAAAATTGAAAGCCCTGAAGAGGTAGATTTAATACCAGCTAACAAAATTTAGTAATACATCTTTGCACTAATATGTTATTCATTTATTTAGGTATTCATTTAGACATATTTAGTACATAAAGTACACACAAACATACACTTCTGGTTCCGGTTGTGCTTGCTGGTTAATACTTGTTTAAAAATAGGAAAATATTATTTTATTTATGTTTAGAAAATTTTAGGATGCACACATTCTTTATTTATTCACATGTACCTATGTATATAGATAATAGATATGCATGTGTATATACTCATATGCACATTGTCTTTTAAGAAATTGTATGTTTATTTTAGGCAATGTTATTTTATTTTATTTGTAACAGTCTATTAATTATGTCTGCATTAACTGTTTATTTACTTTAGACATATGTGTTTTAAATTCTTATTTACATGGCTTAATCTAATGTATGGCATGTTACTTTAAAATGCATTTATCGCATGACACCACATTTTTGGGCTGCTAGCTCATTGGCTTAGCATTTTTTGTAACCTTTTTAAACTGGGTATTTGAGATTTTGTACTTGTCTGAAGAAGCTGACTTATTTGAGTTAGTGAAAGCGCTTACGTTACATGTAATAAACTGGTGGAGGTTTTTCTGCTTGCTTGCTTGTGGTTTATTGGTATTTGTAATAGAAACAGGCGGTGAATAGTGTGGTCTGTAGTGATGATGTAAGCATGCCTCAGTGACTTTGGCTGGAGTATTTGTACTAGGAATGAATGTGTCTTTCGGCTTTTCCCGGTTAGGGGTCACCACAGCGGAACTCCGGTCCGCTAATGATTGGCAGTTGATTTTTACGTACCGAGTTGCCAGCCCTGCCGTACAACCTTCAACAAAGGTACGCCCATTCATGTATGTCTCCACGCAGAAGGCGCTCTAACTGAGAATCGAACCAGAAAGTGTCTTACTGTGAGGCGACAACACTACCGCAGCACCACCACCGTGGTGGAGTATTTGTACTAGGAACAGGTGTTAAATAGTGTGGTCAGTAGCTATTATGTTAGCATGCCTCAGTGACTTTGGCTGCGGTAGTTGTAACAGGAACAGGCTTTGAACGGTGTCAGTAGTGATTATGCGAGAATGCCTCATGTGAGTATGTCTCAGTGAATTTTGCTGGGGTATTTGTAATAGGAACAGGTGCTGAATAGTGTGTCAGTAGTGATTATGTGAGCATACCTTAGTGACTTTGACTGGGTATTTGTAATAGGAACAGGTGTTGAATAGTGCGGTCAGTAGTGATTATGTGAGCCTGCCTTATTGAGTTCGGCTGGGGTATTTGTAATAGGAACAGGTTTTGAATAGTGTGGTCAGTAGTGATTGAGTATGCCTCAATGACTTTGGCTAGGGTATTTGTAATAGGAAAATGTGTTGAAAAGTGTGGACTGTAGTGATGATGTAAGCATGCCTCAGTGACTTTGGCTGTAGTATTTGTAATAGGATCAGGTGCTAAAGAGTGTGGTCTGTAGTTATTATGTGAGCATGCCTCAGTGACCTTGGCTGCGGTATTTCTAATAGAAACATGTGTCGAATAGTGTGGTCAGTAGTGATTATGTGAGCATGGCTCACTGACTTTGGCTGCAGTATTTGTAATATGAACAGGTGTTGAATTGTGTGGTCAGTAGTGATTATGTGAGCATGCCTCAGTGACTTTGGCTGGGTTATTTGTAATAGGAGCAGTTGTTTAATAGGATGGTCAGTAGTGATTATGTGAGTATGCCTCAGTGACTTTGGCTGGGGAGGGTATTTGTTATTGATAATTATGTGAGAATGCCTCAGTGACTTTTACTGGGGTATTTATAATAGGTACAGGTGTTGAATAATGTGGTCAGTAGTAATTATGTGTGCATGCCTCAGTGACTTTGGCTGGGGTAATTATAATAGGAACAGGTGTTGAATTGTGTGGTCAGTAATGACTATGTGAGCATCCCACAGTGAATTTGGCTGGGGTATTTGTAAGAGGAACAGGCGTTGAATAGTGTGGTCAGCAGTGACTATGTGAGCATCCCACAGTGACTTTGGCCGGGGTATTTGTAATAGGAACAGGTGTTGAATGGTGTGGTCAGCAGTGATTATGTGAGAATGTCTCAGTGACTTTGGCTGGGGTAATTATAATAGGAACATGTGTTGAATTAGTTTGATCATTAGTAATTATGTGAGCATGCCTAAGTGACTTTGGCTGGGGTATTTATAATTGGATTAGGTGTTGAATAGTGTGGTCAGTAGTGATTATGTGAGCATGCCTCAGTGACTTTGAATGTGGTATTGGTATTTGTAATAAATGATTAAGTGAGCATGCCTCAGTGATTTTGGCTGGGGTATTTGTAATAGGAACAGTTGTTTAATAGGGTGGTCAGTAGTGATTATGTTAGTATGTCTCAGTGACTTGGGCTTGGGTATTTGTAACAGGAACAGGTATTAAATAGTGAGGTCAGTAGTGATTACTTGAGTATGCCTCAGTGACTTTGGCTGGGGTATTTATAATAGGAACACATCTTGAATAGTGCGGTCAGTAATTATTATCTGAGAATGCCTCAGTGACTTTGGTTGGGCTATTTGTAATAGGAACATTGGTTGAATTGTGTCTTCAGTCGTGATTATGTGAGAATGACTCAGTGACTTTTGCTGGGGTATTTTTAATAGGAACAAGTGTTGAATTGTGTGGTTGGTAGTGATAATGTGAGCATGCCTCAGTGACTTTGGCTAGTGTATTTGTAATAGGAACAGGTGTTTAATACTGTGGTCAGTAGTGATTTTGTGAGCATGCTTCAGTGACTTTGGCTGGGGTATTTGTAATAGGAACAGGTGTTGAATTATGTGGTCAGTAGTAATTATGTTAGCATGCCTTAGTGACTTTGGCTGGGATATTTGTAACAGGAAAAGGTGCTGGGCTTTTTCTAATAGGAACAGGTGTTGAATAGTGTGGTCGGTAGTGATTATGTGAGCATGCCTCTATGACTTTGGCTGTGGTATTTGTAATATGAACAGGTGTTGAAAACTGCGGTCAGTAGTGATTATGTGAGCATGCCTCAGTGACTTTGCCTGAGGTATTTGTAAAAGGAACAGGTGTTGCATAGTGTGGTCAGTTGAGATTATGTGAGTATACCTCAGTTACTTTGGCTGGGGTATTTATAGAAGGATCAGGTGTTGAATAGTGCGGTCAGTAGTGATTATGTCAGCATGCCTCAGTGACTTTGGCTGGGGTATTTGTAATAGGAACAGGTGCTGAATAGTGTGGTCAGTAGTGATAATGTGTTCATGCCTCAGTGACTTTGGCTGGGGTACTTGTAACAGGAACAGGTTTTGAATAGTGTAGTCACTAGTTATTATGTGAGCATACTTCATTCACTTTGGTTGAGGTATTTGTAATAGGAATAGATGTTGAATAGTGTAGTCAGTAGTGATTATTTGACCATGCCTCAGTGGCTTTGGCTGGGGTATTTGTAATTGGAACAGGTGCTGAATAGTGTGGTGAGTAGTGATTATGTGAGCATCACTCATGTGAGCATGTCTCTGTGACTTTGGCTGGGTATTTGTAATAGGAACTGGTGTTGAATAGTGTGGTCAGTAGTGATTATGTGAGCATGCCTCAGTGGCTTTGGCTGCGATATTTGTAATAGGAACTGGTGTTAAATAGTGTGTCAGTAGTGATCTTGTGAGTATGCCTCAGTGACTTTGGCTGGGATATTTGTAATATGAACAGGTGTTGAATAGTGTGGTGAGTAGCGATTATTTGAGCATGCCTCACTGACCTTGGCTTGGGAATTTGTAATAGGAACAGTTGTTCAATATAGTGGTCAGTAGTGATAATGTGTGCATGCCTCTGTGACTTTGGCTGGGGTATGTGTAATAGGAACAGGTGTTGAATAGTGTTGTCAGTAGTGATTATGTAAGCATGCCTCAGTAACTCTGGCTGGGATGTTTGTAATAGGAACATGTGTTGGTGGTGTGGTCAGTAGTGATTATGTGAACATGCCTCAGTGACTTTACATTGGGTATTTGTAATAGGAACAGTTTTTGAAGTGTGGTAAGTAGTGATTATGTGAGCATGCCTTGGTGACTTTGGCTGGGGTATTTGTAATAGGAACAGGTGTTGAGTAGTGTGGTCAGTAGTGATTATGTGAGCATGCCTCAGTGTCTTTGGCTGGGGTATTTGTAATAAGACAAGCTGTTGAATTGTGTGGTCACTAGTAATTATGTGAGCATAACCTAGTGACTTTGGCTGGGGTATTTGTAATAGGAACAGGTGCTGAATAGTCTGGTCAGTAGTGATAATGTGACCATGCCTCATTGACTTTGCCTGGGGTACTTGTAATAGGAACAGGTGTTGAATAGTGTGGTCAGTAGTGATTATGTGAGCATGCCTCATTGACTTTGGCTGGGGTATTTGTAATAGGAACAGCTGTTGAATAGTGTGGTCAGTAGTAATTATTTGAGCATGATTAATTGACTTTGGCTGGCGTATTTGTAATAGGAACAGCTGTTGAATAGTGTGGTCAGTATTGATTATGTGAGCATGCCTCATTGACTTTGGCTGAGGTATTTGTAATAGGAACAGCTGTCGAATAGTGTGGTCAGTAGTGATTATTTGAGCATGATTAATTGACTTTGGCTGGCGTATATGTAATAGGAACAGGTGTTGAATAGTGTGGATAGTAGTGATTATGTGAGCATGTCTCAGTGGCAATGGGTGGGGTATTACTAATTAGTGAAGGCGTTGAATAGCGTGGTGAGTAGTGATAATGTGAGCATCCCTCATGTGAGCATGCCCCAGTGACTTTGGCTGGGTATTTGTAATAAGAACAGGTGTTGAATAGTGTGGCCAGTAGTGATTATGTGAGTATGCCTCAGGAACCTTGGCTGGAGCATTTGTAATTGGAACAGGTGTTGAATAGTGTGGAGAGCAGTGATTATTTGAGCATGGCTCCGTGACTTTGGTTGGGGTATGGCTATTTTTTAGAGATGATTATGTGAGCATACCTCAGTGACTTTGGCTGGGGTATTTGTAATAGCAAGAGATGTTCGATAATGTGGTCACTTGTGCTTATTTGAGCATGCCTCAGTGAGTTTGGCTGGGGTATTTGTAATAGGAAAAGGTGCTGAATAGTGTTGACAGTAGAGGTTATGTGGTCATGCCTTAGTGACTTTGGGTGGGCTATTTGTAATAGGAACATGTGCTGAATAGTACGGTCAATAGTGATTATGACAGTATGCGTCAGTGACTTTGGCAGGGTATTTGTAATAGGAACAGGTGCTGATAGTAAATATGTGACCATACCTCAGTGACTTTGGCTGCGGTAGTTGTAATAGGAACAGGCTTTTAACAGTGCAATCAGTAGTGATTATGCGAGAATGCCTCATTGACTTTGGCTGTTGTATTTGTATTAGGGTGGCTCAGTGGTGCAGGGTTTAATGCTGTCTCCTCACAGTAAGAGATTTTCAGGTTTGATTCTTGTCTAGGGTGCCTTCTGTGTGGAGTTTGCATGTTCTCCCTGCATTTGCGTGGGTTTCCTTTGGGTACTCAGGTTTCTCCCACATTCTAAAGACAAGTTTCTGGAGCATTTCTCCCCAGGCCTCTGCTGAAAACAGGCTCTGCGGAAGCTAGTCAGACTTTCCCGGTCAACAAATGTTAAATAAATAAATAAATAATAAAATTAGGAACAGGTGTTGAATAGAATGGTCATTAGTGATTTTGCAAGAATGCCTTGGTGACTTTGGCTGGGGTATTTGTAATAGGAGCAGGTGTTGAATAATGTGGTCAGTAGTGATTATGGGAGCATGCCTCAGTGACTTTGGCTAGGATAGGGTATTGTTTAATGATGATTATGTCAGCATGCCTCAGGGACTTTGGCTGGGATATTTGTAATACGATCAGGTGTTGAATGGCGTGGTCATCAGTGATTATGTGATTATGCTGCAGTGACTTTGGCTGGGTTATTTGTAATAGGAACAGTTGTTTAATACAATGGTCAGTAGTGATTATGTGAGTATGCCTCAGTGACTTTGGCTGGGGAGGGTATTTGTTATTGATCATTATGTGAGCATGCCTCAGTGACTTTTGCCTGGGTATTTGTAATAGATTCAGGTGTTGAATAGTGTGATCAGTAGTGACTATGTGAGCATCCCACAGTGACTTTGGCTGGGGTATTTGTAATAGGAACAGGTGTTGAATAGTGTGGTCAGTAGTGACTATGTGAGCATCTCACAGTGACTTTGGCTGGGGTATTTGAAATAGGAACAGGTGTTGAATAGTGTGGTTAGAAGTGAATATGTAAGCATTCCTCAGTGATTTTGGCTGCTGTATTTGTAACAGGAACAGGTGTTGAATATTGTGGTCAGTAGTGATCATGTGAACATGCCTCAGTGACTTTGGCTGGGATATTACTAAAAGGAACAGGTGTTGAATGGTGTGGTCAGTAGTGATTATGTGAGCATGCATCAGTGACTTTGGCTGGGGTATTTGTAATATGAACAGGTGTTGAAAACTGCGGTCAGTAGTGATTATGTGAGCATGCCTCAGTTACTTTGGGTGGGATATTTATAATTGAAACAGGTGTTGAATAGTTTGGTCAGTAGTGATTATGTGTGCATGCCTCAGTGACTTTGTCTGGGGTATTTGTAATAGAAACAGGTGTTGAATAGTGTGGTCAGTAGTGCTTATGTGAGCATGCCTCAGTGACTTTGGCTGGGATATTTGTAATAGGAACAGGTGTTGAATAGTGTGGATAGTAGTGATTATGTGAGCATGTCTCAGTGGCTTTGGCTGGGGTATTTGTAATGGGAACAGGTGTTGAATAGTGTGGTGCATAGTGATTATGTGAGCATGCCTCAGTGACTTTGGCTGGGTTATTTGTAATAGGAACAGGTGTTGAATAGTGTGGTCAGTAGTTATGATGTGAGCATACCTCAGTGACTTTTGCTGGGGTATTTGTAATAGGAACAGGTGTTGAGTAGTGTGGTCAGTAGAGATTATGTGAGCATGCGTCAGTGACTTTGGCTGGGGTATTTGTAATAGGAACAGGTGTAGAATAGTGTGGTCAGTAGTGATTATGTCAGCATGCCTGAGTGGCTTTGGCTGGAGTATCTGTAATAGGAACAGGTGTTGAATAGTGTGGTCAGTAGTGATTATGTGAGGATGCCTCATGTGAGCATGCCTCAGTAACTTTGGCTAGGCTATTTGTAATAGGAACAGGTATTGAATAGTGTGGTCAGTAGTGATTATGTCAGCATGCCTGAGTGGCTTTGGCTGGAGTATCTGTAATAGGAACAGGTGTAGAATAGTGTGGTCAGTAGTGATTATGTGAGGATGCCTCATGTGAGCATGCCTCAGTAACTGATCAAAAATCTACCAAAACAGCAGAGGCCACCAAAGCAGACACCCAAACAACCACCACCTCAGAACACAACACCTGCAACACATAGACCTCACAGTCAGAGTGTCAAACAGTCACAGCCCTTAAGGCCAAACGCAATGCCAGACACACTAGTCATTGGTGACTCCATAGTCAGACACACTGACGTCCCGCTCACCAGACTGAGTAAGGAGAAGGTCACAGTAAGCTGTCTGTCGGGCGCTAGAATCCGCCACATAACGCAAGCACTCAGGTCTCTCAACAGCAGGTACAAATATGACTCAGTCATTGTCCACGCTGGTGTAAACGACCTGAGACGACCTCCTTGGACTACATGAAAAGAGACATTGAGGAGCTCTCTGATTATGTAGCCCAGGCAGGTATGACCCTGACCTTGAGCAGTATCCTACCTTCACCAAGAATGATGCCACAATACAGAGATAAGATGATCAGCTTTAACAATTGGCTTAAACACTGGTGTCATTCAAAGGGGATCCAGTATCTGTCTGCCTGGGATGACATGCTGGACAAGCCACGCTGCTTCGCAAGGGACGGCTTGCACCTGTCACCCTGGGATTCCGGATATTGGCAAAGGCTCTTGACACCCCATAGTGCCTTTTTAGGCAAGGCTCAAATTCTAAACCTACCACCCTAGAACACAAAAAGGAAAAAACTAAGGGTAATGCTGCTCAATGCCAGAAGTCTAAATCTCAAAATGCATGCACTGAGGCCCTTCTCAGTATGGAAAACATCGATGTCTGTGCTGTGACAGAAACCTGGTTCAAGGCTCCTGAGAGCACCCCAGCGCTATCAGGTTTTACCTCATATCATGCCCGGCCCCAAAATCCGGACAATACCAAGAAAGGAGGAGGGTATCCATATTCATCAAGGACACCCACACCTCAAGACTGGTGGCAACGCATGATGCATCGGAGACCATCCAGGTGCAATTAACCGTAGGCAAGACTGCTCTGCAAATTGTAGCATGTTACAGGCCACCCTCACAAACTCAGGAACCTCACATGGCCTTCCTGAAAACACTAGAGGGATAAATGTATCACCAAACACCATCATACTAGGTGACTTCAATTACCCTAATATAGACTGGGAACACTACTCAAGCCCAAACACCCTAGCCCAAAAGTTCCTGGAATTCATAAACTCAAATGCCATGGAACAACTAGTCACCATCCCCACAAGAGGAGATAACATACTTGATCTCATCATCATGAACATGGGAGCACAATGTTCAACACCGGAAGTATACCCCTCACTGGTGAGATCAGATCACAAACTAATCTCGCTGGAGGTCCTCATCCCACCCCACCTGAAATAAAAAGACCACAGTAAAGAACTTCTCAAAAGCCAACTTCACACTTCTAAAGACTAGTGTGGTCTCCTTTAAGGCCCCTGAACCGGCGGAAAACAGTACTCAAGCCGCTGAATCACTTACAAATGCCTTCTACCAGCACCTGCAGGACTGCATGGATAAGGCAATCCCAAGCAAAACAAAGACTCTTTGTACCAAAGGCAAGCGTCCAGTCTGGTGGACCCCAGCCATAAACAAACTCTACAACAAAAGGAGGAAGCTACTACAAGATAGAGCAAAATCCTTAAAAGTTAAGACACCCTTGATCACTATAAGTAAAAAACTAAGAGCTCTCATAAAATCATCCAAAGCAAATTTCGAGAGAAAAATAGCTAAAGACTCAAAAGACAATCATAAGGCCTTCTTTAGCTATGTTAGAAACCTAGGAGGAAACTCCCAGATATGCTCAGAACTAGTTCAAAATGATGTGAAGATTACTGATCCTACAGACATTGCCAACATACTGGCTGACAGGTTCAGTGCAAACTTCTCCCCCCCAAAAGGAGAGATATCTATACCAAATGATTGCAGCCCCCAAACATCTCCAGCGCCCAAGTGAGAACTGCTCTCTCCAAAGCAAAAAACACAGCATCCATGGGACCTGATGGTGTCCCCGGCTGTGTGCTCCACAAACTCAATGAGGAATTAAACCCACAGCTAGGATAGCTGTTTAATCAAAGTCTTACCTCTGGATACGCACCCAGGAGTGGCGCACTGCAACTGTGGTCCCACTTCACAAAGGCGGTGCCTCCACCGACCCTGGAAATTACCGGCCCATTAGCTTGACAAGCCTTATCTGCAAAGCCATGGAGAGGATCATAATGGACCTCATAAATAAAGACATAGGAATTTGCAGACTTTGGATCCAACCCAGTTTGGCTTTGTCAAAGGCAGATCATGCCTTTTAAACTTGGTTGACTTTTGAAACAGTCACCAAAGCCATTGATGAGGAAAGGCAGTCCATACAGCCTACCTCGATCTGGCTAAGGCCTTGATACAATACCCCATGCGGGTATCATTGAAAAACTCACCAGCTTAAATGTTAACCCATACATCACAAGATGGGTTGCAAACTGGCTGAGTGACAGAACCCACAGGGTCAGAGTTGCTGGCGCCATGTCAGACTCAAAGCCTGTCACAAGTGGTGTCCCACAGGGCTCAGTCCTGGGCCCACTCTTGTTTGGCATCTACTTTTCAAGTACAAGCAAACACAGGAGGGTTATGATGACAAAGTTTGCAGATGACTGCAAACTGGGCGCCATAGTAGAAAACACATCTGACACAGATATCCTTCAGAAGGATCTCACAGAAACGGATAACTGGTGCCAGAGCCACGGCCTAAAGTTAAATGCCAAAAAATGCATAGTCATACCCTTCGGAAAACAAGGTTACCCCTAGCTACCAAATAGGTGGCAATCCACTGAGCACAGAAGAAGTTATCAGGGACCTAGGGACCCAGGTTGATAGTAGTCTGTCATTCGACACCCATGTAGCTAAAGTAGTCAGGAAGACCTTCTACATTGCCCACCTTATCATGAAGGGATTCTCATCTAGATCAAGGGAGGTCATAGTCTCCTTTACTCATCACTCATCAGACCAATGATTGAGTACAATGCCCCATACGGAATGTATCTGACCCTACACTTGCAGCAGCTGGAGAGGCCACAAAGTTCCTCACCAAAAGGATAAAGGGTCTCAAAATCTGTCCTATGCTGCCCGACTGAAAGAACTCCAGCTCTATTCAGTCGCACGCTTGCTCAGAGGTGACCTTTGCCTAACATACAAGGCCATGTCAAACGCAGATTTGATGAATATGCTTCACCTCAAAAATCTAGATCCATCAGAGCCACAAGGCGGGAGACTTAAACCTTGACACGGCTATTAATAGGACGTGCTGGAGGATAGATTCATCACCCAAAGACTCCTATGCTGTGGAACAAAATCCGGTACATGTGAGGCAGAGCACCTCGCTGGCCTTGTTCAAGAGAAATCTTGACCAATGGATGGGAGATCGCAGATATACCCCAGGGATTACCTCAGTGCCACTGCTCGACAGAGGCACAGCAAAATAATGGGTATAGTTCCCCATACTAAAGGGGTGGCGTAAGCCACAAAACGATGGGCTAGGCTTGTAAATGCCCTCGGGCAGATAGCCTAGTATGAACCTATGAACCTATGAACCTATGAACAGGTATTGAATAGTGTGGTCAGTAGTGATTATGTGAGGATGCCTCATGTGAGCATGCCTCAGTAACTTTGGCTAGGCTATTTGTAATAGGAACAGGTATTGAATAGTGTGGTCAGTAGTGATTATGTGAACATGCCTCATGTGAGCATGCCTCAGTGACTTTGGCTAGGGTATTTGTAATACGAACATGTGTTGAATAGTGTGGTCAGTAGTGATTATGTGTGCATGCCTAGGTGACTTTGCCTGGGGTATTTGTAATAGACGATCATGATCATGACTCTGATCATAAGGAAGATGTATGCTGCATAACGGATGTCAAAAAAATTCCCTCAAAGCTCAACGGATAACTCTTGGCATCCATGGTCAGAAACATATAACTTCTTATGTTGTGATCAGAAAGACCCAATCATAAATCTGTGTAGTGCATGGAGCTTAACCTTTTCCCATATACTACAAAAGGTAGAGAAAAAAATCACTGCAGTAGTGGGAAGTGTTTTACAGCTTAGGCTGTCATAACAACTATCTTCTTCCACACAGCACAGAGGGGGTGTGCAACAATTTTTACACACCTTTCTTATGTCTGAACATTGCTTAAAAACCCTGTCTGTTCACTGATTTTAGAGAGAATCAAATCTCTCCATATATTATAAGAAGACTAAGAATAGAATTAATCAATATATTGACTTACTCCAGTGGTAGCGGCAAAGTTAAGGGTGTTATTAGGAAATGCTGAGGAGTTTTGATGGGACACTAGAAACTAATTATACTGGGAATGTAGGTGAGTTTGTTAATGAGATGGGTTAAAACCTGAAAACTCAATTTGAGAATTCATTAGAAAGTAAAATGAAAAAGCGAACAGTAAAGCTGGTGCAACATCTTGTTTTGGATGTAGAATCTGACACTTTATGTCCAACAGCCCTTGTTTTTTGAATCTTTACACCAATAACACTGGAAAGCTTTGAGAAGTTAATTGTGAAATTACTTCTTTAGTTCATCTTGCTAGTTGCCAGACTGAGGATGCATTTTGTAAAGGAAGACCGGGAGGAAACAAAGATAGAATGGCAGAAAATGTTAGGGCAATAAACATAGTGACACCAGGAATGTATTTTTTAAGTACAATCTCCAATATCATAAGACTCCTATATATTGTTTTGTTTTTTTGTGCTTGAGACAGTTGAATATCATCACCTTATGGTGATATTGATTGTGTGTTAGTCATTATTTGTTATGGCAATTTAGATTTAATGCCTTCCATTCATATGGGCTTAATGAAAGTATTAATCTGGCTTGCATCTTAAACATGAAATGTTTTAAATACTAAATATATGGTATTTTATTTGAGATTTGATCGGGTGCTTGTAGCCATGCATTTTATTAAACATTGCTGTATAAAGCGTTAATTACTATTGTACATTAAGTCTGAGAAAGTCCATGTACATTCTGTTAAACCAAAGTTTTTACTATATTAAGCTATTTTTATTTTCTGGTCCTTAGTGCATTGGCTTTTTTTTGTGAATTTTTATGCAATGTGTACATGTTTTCTATAGCATGTAAGAAATGCATTCTCCCAGATTCCCGGCCTTATACCCAGCTTATCTTTTCCTTATTCCTCTTACCTTTTTTCTCATTTTCAGCGGTACTGTAATTGTGTATTCCCTTTCTCTCTTTTTTTTATCCTAACTTCTCCTTCCGTATTGGACCCTTTATCTGACAATATGCTCTGCTATGTCTTTTTAACCAGGACAGTAACTCTTCCATTTCCTTGCCTGCTTTGGTGTACTCCTTATTAACTCTTGATTACCTGCATATTACTGTTTTCATTGTTTTTATGTTTCATTTTTTTTATTTTGCTGACTTTCAAGCACTTAAGGACAATAGTGCTAACCATTTTCTATTTACTATACTTCTTCCATAACTGGTGTGTGTGTGTGTGTGTGTGTGTGTGTGTGTGTGTGTGTGTGTGTGTGTGTGTGTGTGTGTGTGTGTGTGGTGTGTGTGTGTGTGTGTGTGTGTGTGATATTGCCACATGCATTTTGATAAATTGTTAATTTGATGTGTTGTGTAGTTGAATGACTGGATAAGATGTATATAGGTCACTGATTGTTGATCTCCTCTGCTGGGTCCTAAGTGAAGGTGTCTGTTGTGTTGCTCAATGCATTTAAATAGTTAAGAAACAAGCAAATTAATAAATAAAGTTTTATTTTAATTTTCTATTGCACTGTGGCCACTATCTGAAATACTGTATATACTGAAAATCTACAGATTCCCTTCATGCAGTCAGTCAAATGGACTAGTGTTACAGTGCAAAGACCACCAGCCACCTGGCATTGCAGGCGTAAAAGTTACTTTATGCTTATGTATGTGAATTCCTTGGCTGTTATGTATTTAAACATTTATCAGGAAGACTGTAAGGCAATGCATTATCAGAACTGTTTCTGGTACCTTTTTTGTAAGGTATTTGCTTCAGGAGTGCTTATCCTTTCTTTTGACATGTTTGTTTTGAATACTTCCTAATGGTGTATACGAGTTGTATTTTCCTTAGGCAATACAGTTTCTGAATTTGATTCAAATGTACCTGAGGCACACCATGTAACTGTATAGAGAAACGTGTCCATCACCTGGTATCATTTCTGATCTGACTGTTTTATTTTGGAAAGCTTTGTAAGGTATCCATGTTACCTTTACTACTGGGCTCAGAAGTAACAGTCAATTTTCTAGAATAATCTCCATAATCTCCAGCATGCCTTGCGATGACGTTTAACCTATTTTTTTCCTTTTTGTCATATACATAAATGCAGAAAATTACTTAGAAAGCAGCAGTGAAACAATATGGATAAATCATTCCCAGATACCTTTGGATTGGAGTGAGCCTTAAACTAAAGATACCTTGGGAAAGCATGGTGTCACATACACTGATATAAACATCCCAAGCACCCTTAGAAATATGATTTTGTAAGATAGTTGCACTTAGACAATTAGATTGCATATTTATGAGAAAGATTGGCATCTAGTTACACAGCATGATTTTTGGATATAATTTGGATGCATGATTTTGATGAGAGATTGGGTAATTCTGTGGCTGAAGGAGTGCAAAATACTTCATTCTGACTTTTATTACTATGCTTGTCTGTGATTTAAAAAAAAAAATGGCTTCAGCTGATACCTGATTTAAGAGTGCATATTTTGCGGTGTTTTTCTCCTCACCATGTAAGTAAAAATGAATGAAAAATTGGTTTGTGAGCATGTAAGTGACATCCTATTGAAATACATTTGTTTGAGAAACATGTGCATATGTGTAATAATAAAGAAGTAGCCATTAATAACAAGGATATATTCCACAGAAACAGTAAGACAATAATGTATGCACCCCAGCAGTGAAGTTCATGCTAAACTGAAGCAAGTAGAGATGCATATTTATTTTTAAAATACAGTTTATGTGAAAAGCATATTTTTCTGTTTGTTTATAGGCAAAGAAATTCACCTTCATCTCAACTTAACCATTATCAGTAATGTTGGTAATTTAAGCTGAATTTTAATATTATCCTGCATTAAAAATACTCATTTATATGATCTATGAAAATGTATACACATCTGTTGCTTAGGACTTGCATAGGGGGACCAGTGACTTATTCTTTCTATAGAATTAGTGTGTGTGTTATGGCAGGTAGGTCTTACTGTCTTAATCTGCTACTGATGCCTGGATATTGCATTGCATACCATCCATTTGCTAACACTGTAGATATTTAAGCATGTTTTCACTAATCTTTACCTCACCCATTCAGCAGGTTTGCATCAAATCTGTTAGCGTTGTATCATCCATCCAATTATAAAGACTTGCCTTATGCGTTCAATGCAAAGCCCCCAACATACCTAAGAGCACCTGAGAATGTTAATAGTTATCATCAGATTCTGTCTAGAGATTAGATTCAATCCGAGATGATAAACCTAGTCAGGTGGGCCTCTAGTAAAAACACTATTATAATCCAGCTATTTATGCTTTGTCAAATGCTCTAATTTCTTTATGAAGCCCAAACTTATATATATATATATATATATATATATATATATATATATATATATATATAAATAAACTACTTTTATTAACTTGTGTCCTATGCTCAGTTCCAAGTAATGAACATGATTTACTCCTATCTTCTTACAGAAAATTGAAAGCTTGTGGACACTGTCTCTTCTCTCCAGTTACTTATTCAGTACTTCTCCATTAAAAGTAATGGCCTTACTGTCTTAATCTGCGACTGACACCTGAATGTTGCATTGCACACCCAGTTGCTAACACCATACACATTTAGTGCTTCAGCATGTTTTTCTAACCTTTACATCCCCTATTCAGCAGATTTACACCAAATTTATTAGCATTATATCACAAAGCACCTAAAATCAGTAATGCACTAGATGGAAGAATTTCTGTCATTGAGTTAACTTTACTGTATGGCTGCACCTTCAGACTAATGTAAGAGGAATGTGTGTATGTTTTTCATAGAATACCCAGGCATTCTGTACAGCCTATATAGATTCCTTTTCCAACATTTTGTTAGTAGCTCAGCCTGTGGATGCAGTACTGCAACAGCTCATATGTTCATTTTCAAGGAAAGCATTCCACTACAGAGAATAAGTGTCACAGTGGCTTAGATGTGCAAAGTCCCTGATGACTGTGTTATGTGTAATGTTATCTATGTGGGTAAGCCCATTAGTAATACACCAAACATTTGTTTGTTCCAACAGTTGTGTAGAATTTGAGTATCAGAACATTATTTGATAACCACCCCCAGTTTGCAATAATTAGCAAGCCTTTTTAGTCATAGCCCCTTAATATCAACTTTTGTGTCACAGAAACATATACCAAAAAGGAGGGGACCAATGACAGGCCTTCTGAGTCAACACTGATGATATTTTTCTGTCTAGAATAAATAGTCCTGAACTTGATAGTATGGGATCTGTCAGGCAATTGATAATCAATCTAGCAAATGTTTTGGGGGGGGTTAATACTGAGTTAGGAAAATTTGCCAATAATTCCAGCATGTGGTCTAGTGTCAAAGGTCGAGTCGTACTGGAATACTAATGAGTATTCTTCTAAAGGAGTCATGAGGGGTTGTGATTAGGTGTATGCCATGCTGTTATTCTGTGTAACAAACTACTGCAGTGTGACATGCTATACTGTTATTCTGTGTAACAAACTACTGCAGTGTGACATACCATACTGTTATTCTGTGTAACAAACTACTGCAGTGTGACATGCTATACTGTTATTCTGTATAACAAACTACTGCAGTGTGACATGCCATACTGTTATTCTGTGTAACAAACTACTGCAGTGTGACATGCCTTACTGCTTTTCTGTATAACAAACTACTGCAGTGTGACATTCCATAGTGTTATTCTGTGTAACAAACTACTACATTACAACATGCCATACTGTTATTCTGTGTAATAAACTAATGCAGCATGACATGCTGTACTGTTATTCTGTGTAACAAGCTACTTCAGCGTGACATGCCATACTGTTCTGTGTATCAAACTACTGCAGTGCGACATGCTGTACTGTTATTCTGTGTAACAAACTACTGCAGTGCGACTTCTGTCTTCCTCTAAGGGCTCCTGTACAATTAGGTAAAAGTCTCTGAAGGCATTAAGGTGTGTACTGTCCCTCTGAGTCCTTTAGATGACCTGTGATAAGTGTGATTCAGTGTAATCGCCTGGCATTTACAGCACGCACAGTATTTAGTCCAAATGCATACATAGTGCTAACCCAGTAGAATGTAAATGCTATGAGTTTACATGATTTCAGTGTTTAATGTGGCTGGATTCCTAGAATCCTTGAAAGTTGTTACACGTGGTCTTCATCCCTCACTGCATACATCATAAATGATGCTAAAATACCATTCTTCAGTGATCACATTTAAACCCACAAGGTTTGTCATCCTGACATTTATTTAGAAGTAAATTTTTCTAAAGGGAGGAAACGTTTACATGGAAACTTCATTTTGCTGCATGGATTAGGATTGCTAATCTCTAGGTTCCTGTTTCTTGGGTTCAGATGATGTGCCGTATGCTAGACGTACATCATAATCATATCTTAACTGTATTAACCAATTATGTAAATAGAAAGTTGTTGTTGTGTCTTTCGGCTTTTCCCGGTTAGGGGTTGCCACAGCGGAACTCTGGTCCACTAATGATTGGCAGTAGATTTTTACGTGCCGAGTTGCTGGCCCTGATGCACAACCTTCAACGAAGGTACACCCATTCATGCATGTCTCCACACAGAAGACGCTCTAGCTGAGAATCGAACAGGACAATGTCTTACTGTGAGGCGGCAATGCTACCGCAGCACCACCACCGCAGATAGTTATGTAACTAGCAAGTACTAGTTAGATAAGCAATACTTATATATTTATTTATTTTATTTATTTCCGTTTATTAACTGTGATACTCCATTTAAAAAAAAAATAAAAAATTCTGAGGCCAAAAGAAATTTACAGTTTTAAATTACAGAAAATTAGAACAAACATATATATAAAACTTAGGTTTACATCAGCATAACTACATATGATAAAATAAATGCAATAGCAACTTTTAGGTACTACTGTTCATGTTCTGCTTTTATGAATGTTACATACACCTAAACAAACTCATTCTTCTTCTTTTTTTGGAACTCAAATTCAAAAATGTCATCTTCTTTGACAATTGGTGTCTCTGTTATTTTGTTTATATTTTGCTGACAGAGCCTGAAAATGGTACAGAGGATCATTGATCTACCCAAGTTAACAAGCAAACCGACAAGTATATAAAAGTCTTGAACTGTATGCCAACAGCTCATTTTTGATACTTCTATAAATTGATATTAACATACCTTTTAGGAGGTCGTAGCATAGCTTTAAAGTGCTAAGCCCATAGTGTGGTTTAAGAATTAGTGTAAAGTGTCTTGTATATGTAGAATTAGAAGAGAAAATATAATAAAGCAATGATAAAAAACAGTTCTTCGTTATGTAAGATTGTACCAGGTATGAATCTTATTAGTTGACAATATCTCAGTGGGTTTAAGAAAGACTGTTTGCACAAAATTTCACACTACCATGTGTCTATCTTGTGCAGTGTTGCAGAGAAAACAAAAGAAACAGGTTCATAGGTTCATAGGTTGGTACTAGGCTATCGGCCCTAAGGCCTATGCAAGCCTAGCCATAACAATTCCCTGGAAATTTCTTCCCACAATATTTACTTCTCTGGGCCCCTGTCTAGCAGGGTGACTGACATGATCCCCGGGGTGAATTTCCTATAGGTTCATAGGTTCGTACTAGGCTATCGGCCCTAAGGCCTATGCAAGTCTAGCCATATGGAAGATTAGCTTTGAATACGGCTAAAATTCCTTCTTCCCGAATACAGTGGCACTTCAATTACCTGAACAGAACCAGCTCCACTCATTCTTAGAAGTTAATACTTGACCTGAAATTTCCTGGAAAACTTATATAGCAGCAGACAAATTAAGGAAAAGCAGAAGAAAACAGTAAATCTGATACCAAAAAGACTTTAGCAATGCAGTCTGAATGCATAAACTAAACAGATCTGTTTTTTTTAACCACATGATAAAAAAGTACAGTAAATACGAATAGAATGCCACATAATCTTTCCAAAGTCATGATCTTTCTGCATCTCCATCTTCTTTCTCAAGATCTTTCTCTATCCAATTTATTGAAAAGAGTACTTATGTGGGTGAAAACCAGTTGGTTAAACATGTTATCACTCCTTGGCTTAATCTTTCTACACCCATGATCTCCCACCCCATAAATCAATCGCCCACAGAAATAAGTCCATCAGACATGTAGCTCTGCATTTTCCTCTTACACTTCTCGGTCCCTCACTTCAAAAGTTATCAAAAAAAAAAAAAATTAACTTTTTACTCCTCTTTTGTTCCCACCTCATCCAGTCCATTATCAGACCCCTCTTTCTTAATTTCCCATCAATAATCTATAATCCTGACTTTTATTTGCCCCTCCCCCATTTCTTAGGTCACTTCCTCATCTGTCATTGCTACTTTTTCTCATTTTCTTCCACATAAATTTCTGCAGTTCACGTTCTTCGTGACCTCTTTTCTTGATACTTGCTCTTTTTCTGATGACGTTCCTTTTACCTGCCTATGGCTGATGTTACATGGTGCTGTCTGGTACTTCTACCCCAGTCAAGCCACCTTCTCCTTTCTTCTCAAACTGGCTTACTTTTTTTTTTTTTTGTTTTTTATTTTATTTTTCTTTTGTTGACAAGGTTAGTCCAACTAGGCTAGTTGCCTTTTTACATGGGAGACCTGAGCTGGTATTTATACTATGAAGGACACTGGGACACTTCCCCTGCTATTTTGATAAGTGGGATCTTTTATATTCATGTGAGCTACCACCATCTCAAACAGTCAGGACCTCAGTTTGATGTCTCATCCAAAGGATGGCACACTGAGGAGTGCATCACCACTCACTGCAGTGCCAGCAATTTGAAAATTATTCCAGTCACCTCCACTGAGAACAGAACCCAGAGCCTTCTGTGCTGCCAGCAGTAAAGGCAAGTGCACTGCCTGTTGAGCTAGTGACACTGTACTTTGTTGGTGAGCTGTATGATCTACTGTTGCTCATTATCCTTCTTTATTATGTCTTTTCAGTCTATTACCTTCTCTTTTATTTCTCTTCCATGCTGCTTGGTTCTGTTCTTAGGATCCATCAGACCCACAGAATCCCTATTCATGTTAGATGTCTTCTGTGGTTCATTGAAGTCCAACCTCTGGCTGTACTATAATACCACAAGCATGGCCAGGTAGGCCGCCTAAGTAAATGCCCCACCAGCTTTCCCTTACATAATTGTTCTTTTAGATGTACAGGACATGGCATTCAAGTCATTCGTGTAATCTTGGAGCAGTTTGTATTCTTCTGTCTTTGAATGGCATAGATTTTATTCCCTGTATCTTTAGAGCTGGTTCTTTACAGCTTAGGAATAAACTCCCCATGTATCTATTAGATTTGCTTACTCTAGCTATGCTGTGTTGTATCTAGTAAATTTATTTAGTGCCTGAAGACCTCATAAGACTTTCTTGATAATAAAATGCACAGGTGTTCATCATTAATGCTTCTGGATCTATCCACTATGTGAAGACTGGATGTATTACATTTTCTCATTTTCTTACATTACTTTTGAGCAGCCTTGGTCTCTCCAGCAGGTCCTGTTAATATCACTTCTCATATTGAGGTCACTGGAGTGGGTACAGCAAGTACCATTTGTCTTGCTAATGTGCAGCATTTCCATCAGGGCAGGATCCACAGTTGCCCTATAGGCTAGACAAAGATCACCCTTGAGTAGTCTGTATGACACAGAGTATAATGGCAGGGAGTTTAGCCTGTCAGCATAGGACAGGGTTTGGACACTTTGATTTTTCTGTAAGGTACCTCTGAGGTGTTTCGAATCGTTGGAGGTGTCGGGCGAGGTACATACCGAAGGGTACACTGTACTCTATAATTGGCCTAATAAGAGATGAGTACAGTGGGGGTTGTAACCTCTTTTTTCTGGAGACAATGCCCTTATTGATGAGATGGGCAATGGAGAAGGATTTCCTTAACACTGTAGAAACACGATGATCAAAGGAGAGGTTGCTGTCAACCTGTGTGCCCAGATCTCTTACCATGGATCAGGTACTTAAGGTGGTGTTGTTAATGTGGTACTTTACAGGGATGTCTCCCTTGCCAAAGGGGAAGATGATGCACTTTTTAGTGTTTAACTTGAGCCCATGACTTTGGCACCAATCATTGGTTTGAGTAAGATCTTCCCGGAGGGTGCAAAGGTCACTGCTGGATTAAGTGATCCCGCCCAGTTTGCAGTCATCTGCAAACTTTGTTAGCCACATGTCCTTTATTTTGGCCTGTACTTCTGAAAAGTAAATTCCAGACAATAGGGGCCCCAGAACTGTGCCCTGTGATACTCCACTGGTTACTAGTCTGAAATTAGATGAAGAGTCTCCTGTTTTAACTGTGTGTGTTTTATTGGTGAGCCAGGTTGCAACCTACCTGACGATATATTTGTTAGCAATCACTCCAATGGTAAAGTGCCTCCGTAACAGCAGCAGCAGAAATCCAAAAGCAAAGTTGATGGAGGCCACACCACAACAATAAGAAGTAGACCATTTATTTAAGTAACATATAATAAAACAAAAGCAACACGTTCTCAGTAAGCGCTTTCACATTCTACCTGAATGCTTCATCAGACTATTTCCAAAATATCTCATCACAGTTATTTCATGGCCAATCATGCTTCATTATTTCATTGGTATATTTGAATAGCATCATGTGATTATAAAGTGAGTATTCATTCCTGTGATGCAGCACTTATTCATATGTATATTTAAAACTGTCATAGATATTAATATAGGTGTAAAGCGCAATTTCTCTTCTAATATATATGTCATGTATTTATCTATAGACCTATATATAAAGAGCACATGTAGAGAAATCCATATATGTAAATATACCTATACTTAAAATAAATGTTAAAAACTGTGTATATCTGCTATCTAAAAAGGCATATTCTCTGGAACAGCATTGCATTTATAAAAACATATTGTGGACATAGGTAGCAACATGTATAATCATTCAACGTACATCTATACAAAATCTAGCGACTTATCATGGTTACATACATTTCTAGACTACCTACCATAAAGTGCTCAGTGCTTCATATAAAACATATCCTCTAAAATATCATTATAATTCTAAAAACAAAATGTAAATATGGGTAATGACATGTATAGTCTTCTCAATGCAGGATCTATCGACATATCATAGACACATACATTTTTAGCCTGCCTACTATTAAGTACTTAATGCTTCTTATAAGCTAGAAAAGACATCTACATCTATTAAATCATTAACTAATATCAAAAATAAAATCTATTTCATATTAATTCTGTTCTATGGTATCAAATCAGGCAAGAGACTTGCTACACCCTTTTTATGTGTCATAGCAACTTGTAGCATCTCGAAGAACCATGGAACTCTTAAACACAACAATCTATCAAAATTCAACAGTGAAACTTAAAAAGTCCCTAAAGAATTGATGCTTATCATACATAACTATTAACTGCATCTTTTTATGTGAAAGTCATTTAGTGCTTGAAGTCCCCTGCTGTCAAAAATGGCTTTAAAGATACCCTATCATTAAGTCCTGGGTATTTATCTGCTTGTAACCTCAAGATCCATCTTATTTCCCTTTGTTCAGTGTAATTTTTGTGATTTCCTAACCTCACATTTCTATGTATCAATTCTATCACTAAAACCCTGAAGCTGTGTGTTCCTTTTTCGATAACATGTTTCGCCAACACATTACTCTCATCTTCCCTGTTTATAGCATACATGTGTTCTTTTACACGTTCCCTTAAGGTTCTATTCGTCATTCCAATGTAGAAACAAGCACATTTCATGTACATAGCTAGATAAATCAAATCTTGTGTCTTGCAGTCTGCATAGAAATTGAATTCATAATCTCTGCCAGTGTCTGGGTGAGTAAACTTGTTATTGTTGAACATGTATGTACATTGATTACATCCCCTACATGCATATGTCCCTTTTCTAACTGATTCCATAATTTTCCTGTCATTACTTTTATAACATAGCATGCGTTTCAAGGACTTGGTATTTTTATAGGTGCAATTCCGAATATCTCCTACTAACTCATGCAATCTATCATCTACTGTTAAAATATTGCAGTTCTTAATAAAAATCTCTTTTACTTTTTTATTGTTATTTGTAAAATATATCACTGGCTTCCTAACTTCTATTTTCCTTCTTCCTTCTTCTTGTGTATCCAAAACTTCATTGATACTGTATATATATGGTTTCCCTATTGTGGTTCTTTTAACTATATCAGCATCAAATAAATGATTGATTTCATTTCTTTTATATCCTCTTTCTTCAAACTCATTATTTAACATCTCTATTGTTTCTTGAAACTTCAAATCTTGACTCGTAAGTCTTGATGCTCTTATTGCCTGTCCTTTTACTATATTCTTATAAATGTGTGGGGGATGCATGCTGGTACAATGTAATATTGAATTCTTTCTACATTCTTTTCTATACATTTGTGTGCTTATATTGCTTCCATCTTTTATAAGTAATACATCTAAGAACTCAATTTTTTCAGTTGACCATTTTCCTGTCAAGGTTAGGAAATCCATTGTTCCATTTATGTAATCTATAAACTCCTTAAGTTTCCCTTCATCTCCTTTCCACAACAAAAACACATCATCTACAAAATGTTTGTATAGCAGAATGCTTTCTTTATATATACTCCTCATTATATAAGTATATTCCCAATAGGCCATTGTGATATTAGCATATGAGTTTGCACATGGTGTCCCCATGGCAACTCCTTTCTGTTGTAAAAAATACTCTTCTCCATAGGCAAATACATTATTGTTTAAGACTATATCCATTAGCATTGCACATCTTATTATTAAATCTCTTCTCATGTTCTTTTCTATTAAAAACAACCTCATATACTCCACTCCAGTATCATTCAGTATTGAAGTAAACAGTGAGGTTGCATCTAATGTTACCATATAACTAATCTCTTTGTTTTTATCTAGAGTGGTATATTCGGATAAACTCTATATGAACGGTTTAGTATCTCTAACTACTTTGTTGGTAATTCTGTTCAAATGTACTAAATCTATCTTACAATATGTTATTCTATCCTCTAATAGATCCTGCATCTTTTTCTCATACATGTCAATATCTAAAACAATGACTGCTCCCCCTTTGTCACCTCCTCTTATAACTATGCTTTTATTTAATTGTAATTCTTTAAGTGCCTTCTGTTCATCTAAACTTATATTATAAAAATCTTGTTTCGTAACTTTATTACTTATTGTATAACTTATTCTAGTCTCTTTCCATTGCTTTCTCAAAAGACTCCACTAATGGATGGATTTGCGGAATGAATGTTGATGGCTTTCTGAATACATTTCCTTCATTTTTAAACACATAATAATAAACAATAAGGAGGGATGTCTTGTAGTATATTGGGCAGAGACAGGGAGAGAAGTTCTCAATGTACCTATCTGCCAACAGTTAACTATATCACCAGGTTCAGTATAGTTGTGCCATTCACAAGTTTTGTACAAATCTGGGATTTTCCTTTGAGGTTGCAGACAGAGCCAAAGAATGCCTTATGGTTACCCTTGGCTAGGGTGGCCAATTTAGATTCATAGTCAGCTTTGGATTTTTTCACTAGGTGTGGTATTTGTTTATTTAGGCTGAGAAGAGAGCCCTTTGAGTTTATCAATAAATATGTCAAAGTAAAATATGATTAATGTTAACATCATCACTATAATTATGCTGAGTCTTCTCCCTGATGAAGTTAGCCTACTTGATCATTTATCTAATACCATTCTCATCCTTCTTCAGACTTCTTTGTATTTTTATTTTACAGTTATCCTCACTGATGGGAACAATCTTTAACTGAAAATATGTCTCACCCTCATCTAATTCTGGATGTCAGAAGTTCTCCCAGCTCCCTTCCTCTATTCTTATTACCACTGACTTCCATGATCAAAATTTCAGTCCTTATTCTAATCAAAATTTCTCAAAACTAAAAATTATTTCTGGAGTTTTATCCTATCCATTCTCTAAAAGAGCCATGCAGTCATCAGCTAAACTAACGGATACCCATTTTAATCCTGCCCCTTTGCCACATTAACTTTTCAGTAACTTTGCCACATTAACTTTTCAGTAACAATCAGGAATAAATATGGGGCATCAGACATAACTGCTTCATTACTGTCTCAAATCTCACTTCCTTCAAGAGTTTTCTCTTCACCACAGTACAACAATTGGTGACCTATGCAATGTTCTGCAGCCCTGTAACCATCTTTGTGTCCCAGCCACTTGCTCCACTGTTGATAGCATACATTCCAAGCTTAGCTTATCAAAGCCTTTATCTTTCAAGAAATAAATCCCACTTGCTTTCCCATCTTCATCTACTTAATCTGTAAAGTTAACTAAAAGTATGCAATAGCCAATCAATGATCTTCCCTTAACAAAACCTACCTGCTCCTGCCAAATTGCATGCAATAAAATGTTTTCCAATCTTGCCGCTAAATTTCTGGCAAATTGTTGCATCCCATTGCATGGGGAAAGAGGTCTGATACTTCCTGCATCTTACAGATCCCCTTTACTCTATGGTAAGACAATTGTTGCTTTAGTCAGATTCAGGCAAAATGTCTTGTTCTAGCATGTTATTAAATACTTCCAAAAGACCTATTTCAACACCCCAGCTTACAACATTCCATAAGCTATCCACTGGGGGCCCCACCTTGATAACCTTGACATTTTTTTATAGCCACCATTTATTTCTCTGCCCCAGTTCATCTTTGCAGCTATGTTTTATTTACCTCAGAATCAGTTGGTCCTTTCCACTGCGCAAAACAAGACACTCTGATTATCTTATTCTGCAGTCTTAAGATCTTTTAGTAACCACCATTCTCTAATCTCAAACTTTTATGTATATCTTTTGTTTCTCTTCCTTTATTTTAGAAAGTAACATTTTCTTATCTGTTCTTTGAACTTCATCTTTCCCCTCTTCTTCCCAGCTTGGCCTCAGACTGCCTTTGTTCTAAATCTCTTAACCTAAGTTTTAAGCCTACCATCCTCTCTGTCTTCTAATGTCATCTTCCATTCTTCCTTTTTTCTGTAAATCCAGTATCCAGTATCTGTTTCTATCTGCTGCATGTCAGTCCTTCTAGTTTTCCACAAAATCTATATATAGCCTGTTATTCTAGCTCCCTGGTTGCTTTAACACCACCCCATTCTTTCCCCTTTCCATTTAACCCCCTCCCCCAATTTTCATTTAGGGCTCAATTAGCTATTCCTTTAAGTCATCTTACAGTCTTCTTGCTTCTCCATTTTCCTGTTCTCCATCTCCATTTCTGCCACCCTTGCCCCATCATCACCACTTTATAATCACTATAGCATGGTCTGAAAGTACCATGTCTGTAACCCATATTTCTTCCATCTCCCTTAATGTGGTACTTTTCAGCGAAGGTCAAACTGACTAACTTGCTTGCACTTATTTTTCAAAATCTCTCATTTTATTCTTGTAGACATCTTCTAGCTCCAACTTCCTCATAATCCTCATCACTTCCTTCCTGCATTTTTTTTGGAACTCAATCTTCCTATATAACCTGCTTATTTCTGACTATGACCCTATTAAATCTGTACCCCACTAATAGTCTATCTGCCTCCTGCCTTAAGTGAGCAGCTTTATGTATGCCTTCCAGATAAGCCATTCCATAGTTTGTATTCAAGGTATAAAAAAGAAATCAGTATGAGTCTTTTCCCCTTTTACTTGCAATAATGACAACCCATCTTCCTCATTCATCCTTATTAACCCAAGATATCAACCATTCTGTCTCTTGCTTCGTAAGTGTTGCCACATCCCCTTTTGTACTGAATACCTGTAAACATTTAAACTCTTTTTATTTGTAGACTTTTTACCTCACTTATTTTTAGCTTCATTATGGGAAAAATGCAATGCCAGCTTGCTTTCTTACTAACGTTGACAATATCTGCTCTCTCTCTTGATGGGGTTAATTCCCCCTGTATATTAAATCAACAGTATTACTCACCCCCACTACTACTCCTATGCAATCAGATTTAGACTGTATGATATACATTTTTATTTTTTTTCCTAATTTTATATTTACTTAACATAATTTTTTCAGATACGTTAGATGACAGTCATCTATGTCAGTGTTAAAAAGAAATGTATCCTTTGTTGACTGGGTTAATCCTCCTATGTTAGTGACCTCTTTTCTGGGGAGATCTGTGGTAATATTTCTTCTCCTAGGGGATATTTTGCCAGGGCACCAAGAAACTTCTCATTCTCTTTGGAGCTACTAGATGGTGCCAGAGGGCTCCTATAACACAAAGGAAGTGGCCTAAGGGAAAGAGCAGCATGGAGGAGGAGAGGAAAGGGAAGTAAAAATGTAAACATTAATTTGTTTAATATGGAGTTTCAGAACGTAAAAATGATTACTGTGTGCTGGATGCTACAAATGAGCACTGTCTAGCTGTTTTCATGGTGAAGGAAGTAAGTGAGTCTGTCAGGAGGGCTTGCAGGTGATGATCTGTTAAAAATAATCAAGAGGGACAATCCAGGTGACAGTTCTTCTGTTTCATGGGATCAGATGGTAAATAACATTTTCAGAAGTATTGAGGATGGTTATGTGAAAAAGGAACCAGGTGATAATGGCAGCAGAGAATGCAGTAGTTAAAACTTAATCAGTAATGATGAAAGTAAAAAAGGAAAGCAGAAGGTGACTGGATTTATGGAAGCAGATAATGGAGCGACTAAAACATGCAGCGGTGACAGCAGACAAAAAGGAGAGCAGCAACAAACTGTAAATAAAGCTATTTTTAGATAGAGGAGAACATCACCTGCGATAATAAGAACAACAACTGGCATTGTAATAGAGAGCTATTTTGTGTGGGATAATTTGGTAACTGTCCTGGGTTTTAAAGCTCAAGAAATTCAGCCTTTTGTACATATTGCGACAGATACATTTTATGACTTAACATTTGAAACTGAAACTGATGGGCTGATGGTGAAATTTCTGGAACTGTGTAACCAAAAAAAAAAAAAAAAAAAAAAAAAAAGACTCCACATGGGACAATTATTTGTTTTCTGGTAGTAACTTAAATGTTAAAAAAAAATACTTAAAATGTTACTTTGCAGTTTAGAATTGATGAACCTGAAGAAGACAATACTAAAAATGTATGCAGGGTCTGTCTGAAACTGTTGATAATATTGTGAAAGTTAGAAATGAGAGAAACTTATGGAATGGAGGGCAGGAAGCTGTTTTGAAATGTGAAAAAAGCATGGTGAAGCATTTCCCAATTGTTATTCTTGTGTCATAGAGGGACATTAAGATATGATTTAGGCTGGCCAGCATATTTATTATGCACAGACCTTTTTATTTAATTAATGACTATGACAAGGCATAATTTAACAAGTGTGGGGAGAAAAGACATACAGCAGGAAGGTATGTGCCTGAATGCAAGTTGTGAAAAAAGGGACACTTTTAGATGGACTGTCAAGTGTTAACAGTACATAATGAAAACGAAAGAGAAAGGGAAAAATACTGGGGAGATTGTGAATTAAGCAAAGAACAAACTACAGAAGAAGAGAAAATATGGAGGGAAAAATCAGGAGACAGAGTGCATGAAGAAAGAGAGGTCAGGAGAAAGGACTGATACTAATAATTTATTAGAAGTTCTAACTAGTGAAAAATCTGATTCTAAGGGACACGGATTATTTGTACATAATCCCAGGGAAAAATATTCAGTTGTGGAAAGAGTAAAAAATAAGAAAATGAAAATTTAAAAATATTTCCCCTAAACTTAAAAAGAACTGAAAGTAACAGTAAATGTGAACAATATTATTAACACTGTAAGAAGGATAGGGATATTGGAATGGTGTGCTAAATTTTATGAGGACGTTATTCTGTCAGAGGATTTAAGATTCCTGACAAGTGAAGAAAGACTGTAAACAGAAAAATTGTAGTTCAGAAATACAATATGGAACTTAGGAAGAGAATACAGTTCTGGAGTGGCTGTCTTGTGTAAAAGCAGAAACATTGCCAATATCCTATCTGACAGGTTCAGCGCAAACTCCCCCCCCTCCCCACCAAAAGGGCAAATATCTATCCCAGCAGAGTGCTGCCCCCCTGACATCTCAGATGCTCAGGTAATTGCCGCCCTCTCCAAAGCAAAAAACACAGCAAAATGGGACCAGACGGTGTCCCGGGCTGTGTCCTACATGAACTCCAAGAAGAGCTAAACCCAAACATAAAACTATTGTTCAATCTCAGCCTTACTACAGGATATGTGCCCAAAGAGTGGCGTACAGCAACAGTGGTCCCTCTCCATAAAGGTGGTGCCTCAACGGATCCTGGAAACTATCGCCCCATAAGCCTGACTAGCTTGGTCTGCAAAGCTATGGAAAGGATCATCATGGACCTCATAAATAAAGATATTGGGGACCTACAGAAACTGGATCCTACCCAGTTCGGCTTTGTTAAGGGCAGATCCTGCCTCTTAAACCTGGTTGATTTCTTTGAAAAGTCACCAAGGCCATTGACAAGGGGAAGGTGGTCCACACAGCCTACCTGGACCTCGCAAAAGCCTTCGATACAATACCCCACTCGGGCATTATAGATAAGCTCACCAGCTTAAATATAAACCCCTATGTCACTAGATGGATTGCAAACTGGCTCAAAGACAGAACCCACATGGTTAGAATTGCTGGAGCCATGTCAGACTCCAAACCAGTTACAAGTGGTGTCCCACAAGGCTCAGTCCTGGGACCCCTCTTGTTCAGTAAATATTTCTCGGAGGTACAGGCCAACACGAAAGGACTGTGGCTGACCAAGTTCGCAGATGACTGCAAACTGGGTGCCATAATCGACTCTCCAGCCAACACAAGCATCCTCCAAAAGGGCCTCATAGAAACAGACAACTGGTGCCAGAGCCATGGCCTCAAGCTAAATGCCAAAAAGTGTATAGTCATCCCCTTTGGCAAAAACAAAGTGCCCACAAATTACCACATAGGTGGTAATCCATTAAGTACAGAAGAAGTAATTAGGGACCTGGGGACCCAAGTTGATAGCAATCTCTCATTTGACAACCACGTGGCCAAAGTGGTTAGAAAAACATTTTATATAGCCCACCTAATCATGAAGGGATTCACATCTAGATCAGGGAGGTCATCGTGCCTCTTTACTCATCCCTCATCAGGCCCATAATTGAGTACAATGCCCCTTTTGGGATGTACCTTACCAGACACCTGCAGCAACTGGAAAGACCCCAAAAGTACCTCACCAAGAGGATCAAAGGGCTCAAACAGATGCCATATGCTGCCCGGTTAAAGAAACTCCAGCTCTACTCAGTGGCATACCGCCTGTTCAGAGGCGATCTGTGCCTGACATATAAAGCCATGTCCAACCCGGAATTAATGGACATGCTGCACCTCAGAAAATCCAAATCCCATCGAGCTACGTGCTCGAGAGACTTGAACCTCAGCACTGAAATAAATAGGACATGCTGAAGGGACAGATTCATAACCCAGAGGCTCCCTTCACTCTGGAATAAAATCCCAGTCCAGGTTAGGCAGAGTCCCTCATTGACTCTCTTCAAGAGGAATCTTGATGAGTGGATGGGAGATCGTAGGTTTACCCCGGGTATCACTTCTGTATCATTGTTAGACAGAGGCACAGTATACCAACCTCGAAAAAGGGCATAGCAAAATAAATTTAAAATGGGTGGCGAAAGCCAAACACATTCTGGCTAGGCTTATAAATGCCCTAGGGCAGATAGCCTAGTATGAACCTATGAACCTAATATAAATAGGTTTCTTGTGAAGATGAAGGGCAATTGAAGTTATTTAATCCAGTTGTTTATTTTACTTCTTTAAACTTGTATAGAATATCAAAGTGGGTAAAGGAAGAGAATGAGAAATTAATAGTGAGAATGTTTAAATATAAGTTATGGGAGGTGATAAAAAATAAGAAAAAGCAAAAAAGAATATGTAAGGAAAGAAATTAAAAATTATCAAGAAAAAATACTAACATGAAAAATAAAAAAAAATATTATATAGACAAAGATAGAAGGATGTGGTATAATAATGTGATGAAACAATATTATTATGTAACTCCATGGAAAATTTATGAGAAAAAGTGAATAAAGCCATTAAAGTAAAAAGTGATTTACCAAGACAGTAGAGTGTCAGGATTTCTGTTGGATACTTGTAATAAATACATTACCAGTAAAGGGGAATATTTACTATAAAAGGAAAGTTGAAAGAGTGCGTTTATTTTGTGTGGTGAAAGAGAGAGTGTATTTTTTTGAAATGTAAATGAGTGGTGAAGTTCTAAAAAAAGTTTTGTGATAACTAATATTTTGAGAGTATTAATGACATGATATAGATGTGAATTTGATTATGTTATAGATATTATAAGAAGAAGAAAGAATATATGAGAAGGGAATATACTATTTTGTAATATAATATGGGTTATTTGGAATGCAAATTGAATTACATTTTTTAAAGTGAAATGGGTTTTGGAAGATGCATTGTGAAAAAATTAGATTATGGTTGTGGAAGTAGGAATGGAGGTCAGTTATGGAACTATAACAAAGAGGATATTATTAGAAAAAATATAAATATTAAAACAATAGAACTGTGTGTATATGTGCTTTTAAATATGCATATCTTATAAATATGTAAATAATGTTTTTTTATGTTGCGTTAAATAAAGGATGCCTCCTCTTTTCAATAGCTGCCATGAGATCTTTTACATCCATGTGAACTACCATCAACTCAAGCAGATGGGTCCTTAGTTCAACCTTTTACCTGAAGGGTGACACTCTCAGGAGTACAGCACCCCCTATCACATGAAGTGAGAATGGAATTCACAGCCTTGTGGCCTTCCAGCATCAAAGCTAAGTGTGCTACCTAGTATAGATATTATGACATTACTAGGGATACAGCCTGTTATGTTCCTGGGGATGCAGTAATATTCATATGTACATAATTTTCAGTGCCTTATTATTCTTACAAAAAGAGTACTGGTGCTTTTATGTTAATTAACATTTAAAGTTTTTTTTAAGGAGTTGTGTATAGTATATATAAATAAATGTGTGTATACATACATATATATATATATATATATATATATATATATATATATATATATACAAATATACACATAAATAAAACATATTTTATATAAAAATTAATATTGTTGCATTCATAGCAGTTATCAGAAAAATGAGAAATGGGTGTATTTTCAAAGTTTTATGACATCAGTGAAATGCACCAAAAGCTTAGACTGCATGGTCATTAGTGTGAACGTTCTCTCAAATCTGTGGCAGTGATGAATATGGTTCTTGGAACATTTTATCTGTACATTTGTATACTTGTATCATAAATATCTTATGGTTCTATTTAATTGCATCTGGTTCTGTGATTCTTTTCCAAAGGGTGATTTTGACCTCATAAGTAATGGTGCTGTGCAGTGATGATTATGCAAGTTTACATAGCTACCCCATTATATACTTGTGGGCAACATTTTTAATATTTTTAATGTTTTGAAGAACTATTTGCTAAAATAGATTTAGGCACAGAGCTTTAGAAGACGTTGATATTTTTTTAATCAGATGTTTAGAATACCTGTATTAGTGACTGACATTGTAATATACAGCTGATTCATTAGTGTTCATGAAGGGTCTATATTATATTCTCGAAAGCCAACAATATCGAAGCTGATATTGTTGACACAAGAATAGTGAAAGTGCACAACATCGAACGTGTAAACGGAAATCTCTGTAAGGGGAGATTTCAATTTACTGCAATGTAGTGCGGTCTCGGAGTTGGTATATTTAAGTAGCAGGGGGTGTGGGGGGCTTGCCCCCCTGCTTAAACCTGTTAGGGTACTTGTTTCTTTTTTTTTTGTTTGTTGTTTTTATAAGTTCCATGTTTGAAGACATCGACCATATAGTGTCAGCGTTTTCAACTGCCGATATTGTAATATAGACCTGCTCATGAAATAAAGTATTATGCAAGAAATGATGAGGAACCAGAGCTATGATGTAAAACTGTTTAAATTAATGCTGTTTATTACTAAAAGCCCTATTGAAACTAACACAATAAAGGCAGTATCTATGTCCATTAACTTTAGCAGCAAAGAAGGAAACAAACAGCTTAACACAGGCAGAATAAAAATACAAGCATGTTTAGATGGTAACTTCTGCCAGTGGGAACAGGGGGTGAGTTTTCTCTACTAGGAAAGGTCAGATAAGAGGTGGTAGAATTTACATTGTACTTACTCCTTTGGACCCATAAAGACGTATTAAGTCCTATTACAAAACAGAAAAATTAAATTTCAAAACTTCACAACAAATCAATACTTCAAAACATTGCATAACCTACAAAGAACCCAGTTATTGTTCAGCTATATAAAAAAAAAATTCAAGCAAGCTAGGTTTTATTTGCAAGTGTTATTCAAAAGGCAAGGTGAATACATTTTCATATGATTGTGCAAAGTCAGTTCATCATAACATACAATGGCTTTTTTTACATTTCACACTGAGCTAATCGGAGGAAGGGCACTGAGCAAACTCGGATCTGTAATATGTAACATTAAGTGCTCTGTTTTTTTGCTTATTTTATGAGTTATTTATAGTACTTTTTTGCCACCTGCATACTTTTGTAGCTAATTTCACTGTGTGAGGTATTAACTGGAAATTATCTACATTTATTAAGCATCTGTTTGGGTTTTTTGTTCTGATTTCCTGCCAAGGAGGGTATTATGCAACTTGTTTGCAGTTAAAAGCTTTTTCTAGAGTCTTTTTGCTCCTTTATCTGTTACACCTTTCATTTAAAAGCTCACTGCTACTTTTCTGCTGTGATAAACATGTCTGCAGTTTTTTTCTACTTATGTAGTGTGAGTATTTGTAGCATTGTCCATATTCAGGCTTGTGTTTTGGGCCTAGTTGTTAGTGGAGGCTGTGTGTCTGAGCACATGTTCAAGACCATCTTAGTTTAGCCAAAGCCATACTGCATTTCAATGAGAGGGGATTGTTTATGGTCATTGGCTGATTGGGGTTACCTGGACTATAGCTTGGAGTAAGCACCTCATTGGTTCTTTTGAGCTTTTTTTAAAGTTTTTTCAGGTTTCAATTTTCTGTTACCTAAGAAGTTAACTTATGAGTGTTTCTGCCATTTCACACTGAGCTAATTGGAGGAAGGGCACTGAGAAAACTCAGATCTGTAATATATAACATTAAGTATCCTGTTTTTTGCTTATTTTTATGAGTTATTTATAGAACTTTTATTGTCTGCTGCATACATTTCTAGCTAGTTTCACTGTATGTGTGAGGTTTTAACTGGAAATTGTCTATATGCATTAAGCATCTGTTTGGGTTTTTTGTTCTGATTTCTTGCCAAGGAGTGTATCATATAACTTGTTTAAAGTTAAAAGCTTTCTCTAGAGTCTCCTTGCTCCTTTATCTGTTTAAAACTTTCATTTAAAGGCTCACTGCTGCTTTTCTGCTGTGATAAACATTTCTGCAGTTTTTTTCTACCTAAGCAGTGTAGGTATTTGTAGCATTGTCCATATTCAGGCTTGTGTTTTGGGCCTAGTTGTTAGTGGAGGCTTTGTGTCTGAGCACATGTTCAAGGCTATCTTAGTTTAGCCAAAGCCATACTGCATTTCAGTGAGGGGATTGTTTATGGTCATTCGCTGATTGGGGTTACCTGGACAATAGCTTGGACTAAGCACCTCATTGGTTCTTTTGAGCTTTTTTTAAAGTTCTTTCAGGTTTCAACTTTCTGTTACCTAAGAAGTTAACTTGTGATTGTTTCTGCCATTTCACACTGAGCTGATCAAAAGAAGGGCACTGAGCAAACTTGGATCTCTAATATATAACATTAAGTATCCTGTTTTTTGCTTACTTTTACGAGTTATTTATAGCACTTTTGTTGCCTGCTGCATATTTTTCTAGCTAGTTTTACTGTGTGTGAGGTATTAACTGGAAACTGTCTACATTTATTAAGCATCTGTTTAGGTTTTTTGTTCTGATTTCCTGCCAAGGAGTATATCATATTGTTTTCCATCCTCCCCCCCATTGGTATCATGTTCTTATACTTGGTGGCTTTGCAGTTGCCTGCCCCTACTGTAAATTTGATCTGGGACACTCCTCCCAGTCTAGTGTCATTACTTCATTCTACCTAATCCAGGGAGAACATTTGAGAAGGCCAACCCACTTAGTTTCTGCTCCTCCTTTCCCCTTTCCTCTTTACAAAAAAAATAAAATTTCTAAGCTTGTTTTCTGCCTTTACTGTAAGTAGTCTAGTCCAAATACAGATTTGCTGTATCCAGAACTATTTGTAAGCTTCTGAGCCCACAAGCCTTTCTGTGATGGTGGGAAGCCTTCTAGCTTAATTTTGTTTCTTAGAACTAGCCATTTTTTTTTTAGTTTCAGCATTCAAATTCGTTTCTTTGAGCTCAGCACTTGTTCAGATCTCATTGTAAGCACTAAATAAGCTGCAATTTTTTACAGCACTCAACTTAACTCACTTGTCTAGAAGAAAACAGTTTTTAGTACTTAAATAAGCACCTATCCAGGCATGTCTAAGGGTCAGCTCCCAGTGTTTACTCCTGTCTACCTGATGAATCTGGGCATCTTGGGGCAATGCAGCAATTGCATCATGTACACAGACAACCCTCTTCTCCTAACACCCAACACTACAACCTGTGAGAGATGCACTTATATAGCCAAACTGGAAGCAAAGCTCTCTTCACTCAAGACTGGACTAGACAGTCAAGAGGAGAAGGAAAACACTTGCACCACACCACAATCATCACATAGTCCCTCAAAACCTACACCACCAAAACACACACCTAGAAACACAAAACACACCTACATTCATGGAGGCTTTCAAAAAAAAATCTATCCAAGCAACAGAGACCTCCAAAGCAGAAACGCAAGCAACCTCCACCCCACCAACACAACCCAAATGACACATAGCCCACAAACTCAGTGTGCCACTCAACCACAGCCCATAAGACATAACAATGTATCCAACTCTGTAGTCATAGCTGACTCTATAGTCAGACACACTGATGTTCCACTCACCAGGCTAAACAAGGAGAAAGTTACTGTCAGCTGCCTGTCAAGTGCCAGGATCCACCACATAACGCATGCACTCAGGTCACTCCACAACAAGTACAAATATGACTCTGTCATTGTCTATGTTGGTGTGAATGACCTGAGATGTACCTGCCTGGACTACATGAAAAGAGACATGGAGAAGCTGTCCGATCTTATAGCCCAGGCAGTTATGATCCTAGCCCTGAGTAGCATCCTGCCATCACCCAGAATGATACTACAGTACAAGGACAAAATGACTTGACTTCAACAACTGGCTAAGCTTCTGGTGTCATTCTAAGGGGATTCAGTATCTGTCTGCCTGGGATGACATGATCAAAAAACCATAATGCTTTGCCAGAGATGGCCTGCACCTGTCATCCTTGGGATTCTGGATACTGGCTAAGGCTTCTGCCACTCCAATAGTGCCTCTTTTAGGCAAGGTTCAAATGACAAATTCACCACAGTAACAGGTACAAGCAAGCAAAATCTGAGGGCATTGCTACTTAATGCTAGAAGTCTAAACCTCAAAATGCACTCACTCGAGGCACTCCTTAAAATGGAAATCATTGAAATCTGTGTAGTGACAGAGACCTGGTTCAAGGCTCCAAAGAGCACCCCTGTATTACCAGGCTATAATTCATACTACACCTTTCAGCCTCCTAACCTGGACCGAAACACTAAAGGCAGAGGTGTGTCCATATTTATTAAGGCTATCCACACCTCCAGGCTAGTTGCTCAGCATAATGCATCCGAGATTATCCAAGTGAAACTAACTCTGAGCAAGACCGCAATCCAAATTTTAGCTTGCTACAGACCCCCACCATGCCCCAGGATTCCTACTTCTCATTTCTTGATACACTGGAAAATATTAGGGTACAACTTAACACCCTAATAATGGGTGATTTCAACTAACTCACCATTAACTGGGAAAACTACTCATGTACCAACTCTTATGCTCAACGTTTTCTGGAATTCATAAATTCCAACGCCTTGGATCAAGTTATCCACACCCCCACCATGGGCAGCAATATCCTAGACCTGGTCATTACCAACATGGGCAACCGGTGCTCCACACCAAAGGTCAATTTCTCATTGGTCAGATCCGACCACAAGCTAATCACCCTAGACATCCACATCCCGCCACCACCCCACCCCCCATTAGGGAAACCACCATAAAAAATTTCTCCAAAGCCAACTTCATGCTTCTTAAGACAGAAGTGGCAAACTTCACGACACCCATGCTGAAGGACAATAGAGGTACGACTGCAGAATCCTACACAAATGCACTTTATAAGCACTTACACGACTGCATGGATCATGCAATCCCTAACAGAACCAAGATGCTATCCTCCAAAAAAAGGAAGCCAATCTGGTGGTCCCCTGCCGTAAACAAACTCTACAACAGAAGAAAGAAACTGTTGCATAAGAGAGTAAAACCCCATGATTGGAGAAACTCCCTTGTCAGCCTCAGTAAGAAGCTAAGATCCCTCATAAAATCCTCTAAAGCTAGTTACAAAAATAAAATTGCCACTGATTCTAAAGACAGCCACAAAGCATTCTATAGCCATGTCAAGAATCTCAACAGCAACAGTCAGATCTGCTCTGAGTTTCAGCACAATGGCAATAAATATACAGAACCAACTGATATTGCCAACATCCTGGCAGATAGGTTCAGTGCTAACTTTACCCCCCTCTCATCCCTTATAGGGCCCATCTCTATGCCGGAAGAATGCAAAGTTCCTGTAATCATAGCTGCACAGGTAAAAAACACACTCTCCAAAGACAAGAACACAGCATCCATGGGACCTGACAACATCCCAGGCTGTATTCTACATGAACTGCAAAACAAACTGGCACCCCACCTAAGTACCATGTTCAATCATAGCCTCACCTCAGGCTTTGTGCCCACTGAATGGGTGCACAGCAACAGTTATCCCACTCCGCAAAGAGGGGGCCACCACAGACCCCAGGAACTAGTGCCCCATTAGCCTGAACATATCATGGAACTTATAAACAATGACATTGGTAATCTCTAAACTCTGTACCCCACCCAGTTCGGGTTTGTAAAAGGCAGACCATGTTTCCTAAACCTGATAGACTTCTTTGAAGCAGTCACCAAAGCCGTAGATGAGGGTAAGGTGGTCCACACAGCCTATCTAGATCTTGCCAATGCTATCAACACCATCCTTCACTCTGGAATTATAGATAAACTCACTAAACTAGGTATAAATCCCTATGTCATAAGATGGGTTGCCAACTGGCTCACTGACAGAATCCACACTGTGAAAGTAGCAGACTCCAAATCCAACTTCAGACCAGTGACAAGTGGAGCACCACAGAGTTCAGTCCTAGGTCCTCTCCTGTTTGGTATCTACTTCTCTGAAGTACAGGCTAACACAGAAGGTCTTTGGCTAATGAAGTTCGCAGATGACTGCAAACTATGAGCCATAATCAAAATTCCTAACGATGTGGACATCCTACAAAAGGGTCTCACTGAGACAGTTGCCTGGTGTCAAAGCCATGGCCTCAAGCTCAATGCCAAAAAGTGCATTGTCATCCCTTTTGTAAAAACTCTGTACCCATGAGCTACCACATAGGCGGTAGTCTACTTAACACCAAAAGTGTGATAAGAGACCTTGGGACACAGGTGGGCAGTAGTTGCTCCTTTGATAATCACATTGCCACAGTAGTCAAGAAATCCTCCTATATGGCACACCTCATCACAAAAGGTTTCTCATCCTGGAAAAAAGGTCATTGTTCCCCTCTACTCATTACTCATTAGACCCATTTATAGAGTGCAATGCCCCTTTTGGTATGTACCTCACAAGACATCTACAACAACTGGAAAGGCCGCAGAAATACCTCACAAAGAGGATTACTGGCCTAACAGATGGCCTATGCAGTCCATCTCAAAAAACTTCAGCTTTACTCTGTCGCAGATCGCCTACTCAGAGGCGATCTCTGCCTAACATACAAAGCTATGTCAAACCCAGAGCTGTTGGACATGCTCCACTTAAAGAAATCCCACTCCCTCTGAGCTACACACTCTCAGGACCTAAGCCTTGTCACCCCAATAAACAGAACATGCTGGAGGGATAGATTCCTGTCTCAGAGACGTCCCATACTCTGGAATAAACTACCTATCTATATCAAACAAAGCTCCTCATTAGCACTCTTCAAGAAAAATCTTGATGATTGGATGGGAGATAGGGAATTCACCTCATATCACTTCTGTGGCTCTTCTCAACAGGGGCACAGGAAAATAATTTTCTTGGGTGGCGAAAGTCAGGGTACCTTTTGGCTAGACTTATATAGGCCCTAGGGCCAGTAGCCTAGTACCTACCTATGAACCTAAGAGGAATAAGCTTATAATAAAGTCATTAAAATATAAAGAGTACATGAGTAGCCAAAGTATTTAAAAACAAAGCAAGATTTTCATACAATATAAACACCCTTTTTAAAGATATTCCAGTTCATATAGGTGTGTTTAAATATGACAGTGGGAAGAATTAGTGTTTTAAAACTGAAGGCCTTGTACATTTAATAGTAGTATAATAATTATTAAAAAATCTAGCTGCCTATTGATAAGGATGAAAACTTTTATATTACTTAGATGTGAAAAGAAGACCAAAAACTAACAATTATCTCTTTGTTTGAAAACAAAGTTGCAAAATGGCAGGGCATGTTACACATATAAATGCTTTCAGTATGTTCAGTACAGCTAAAGAAATCTGTGCATTTCAGATGAAATAAGAGCTGATTAATGTTACAGGCTTCAAAATGTCTAGACATTTGTGAGAATATTGTACACTAAGGTGACACCAACAAAACATTATTGAAAAATTATTCAGATATATTGTACAAACTTGCTTCTAACTCCAGAACATATGATGTGAGAAGCATGCAAGTTCTTTGGAACTAATTAAAGTTAACATTCAAGGCTCTAAAACTAGAGTATATAGGATCATTTCTACTGGATCAGAGTTTCCTTTAGAAAACTAGGGATCCACTAGAAGTCCAGGACACTGAATAGTTGTTATTGGGCAGGCTGGAGATGAGCAGCAAGCACAGGTTGAGGGGCACAGTACACTGGGAGGACCTTGGTGGTCATATTACTGTGTCATATAACTGTAGGCTGGCCTGCAGAGAAGCATATACATCTCCCATAAGGCAAGTATTTTGCAGGAGTTAAACCCATATCAAGGGAAGTCAAGAAGACTATAGGTGCATAAACAGAAATGTCTGACATCCCCAGGAGTACATAATGGCACTAGTCTCAGTTTTTGACTGCCATCATTTAGATTCAAATAGGCTGGTGAACTCTCACTACGTTAGGGAAAATGAGTCTCCAGTACTCCATGATGAAGGTCTGAATTTCATTTTGGAGTTAAGATCCCTAAAAATACAGTACACTGAAAGTTTTATCTAGTAAAAATACTGGGGGCTTATTAAACTGTCATACAAACCATTTACTACAGAATGGAGAAAAGGTATCAGCCTTCCCAGATTATACAACACCAGAGACTGCACCTTAATGATTGTCACATCAAGATAGCCACTAACTGCATGCAATCTTGGTTTTCATGAATCTTTAGCAGCAGTGCTTAGTAGTTTTCATGTCTTTTCATTCAGCTTTCCAAACGGGAAGCAATTTTAATGAGACATTACATAAAACCTAAAACTAACCTCAGTTTCTTTTTATCCTTTCCCAAGACCTGCATGATCCAACTGATGACCAGGAAATCTAGGTACCCACGAAGAGTATGAGAATCTTTGGCCTGAATGAAGGTTGTTAGGTAAAAAGAAAGACAGACTTTCTTTCAAAAGAAAGCATCTTCTGGGCTACGTGCTCCCTTTCATAGCTGATGTACTGAATTTCAGAGTCACACTAAGACAGAAGAATAATAGCCTTACAAAATGTCTGCTAGAAAAGTGGAAAGCATTGTGGTTATAGTGACTGATTTCCCTACAATTTTTAGAGTGTATATTCGGCAGATTTAAACTCATTCATTTCAAGTTCCAATTCATGAATTCCTCTGCCTTCATTCCCCATAGGAAACCATTGGAATTGCAGGTTTTATTTATGTTTTTTGTACTGGCAGTCATTCAAACTGTTGCGGCTTTTCTGTTTTGTCCACAGTTGTGGTACCATGCATTTAGTATATGTAAGTAAGGAGACTAGGAAGCACCCTCTTTAGAAAACAAAATAGCTTTTATAGCTTTTTATTGCTAGTTTTATAAAGCTGAAACCTTAAACAGTATGTTTCATCTGACTGACATTGAAGTGAGTATTTTATCAGCAACACTTTGAAGTAGTTTGATTGCAAGTTGGGGGCAGCAGTGTACGCAGCTGTAAATAGATCTCTGTGTAATGAACAGTTTAAGACAATAAATGCCTGAAAATTACTTTACATTATTAACAAGTTGATAGCAGAATTGGGTATGATATCCAGAAAGTCAACAAAGAAGAAAACAGGTGAAGCAAAAGGGGAAATAAACTGTAAAAACCCTTAAGGCAGATGAAAACAGTGTTGTGGAGTGCAGGTATGAAAACTAGGTGGGAGCGATAGCTAAAAGACAAAATTCTTCAGTCACACTAGAGAAAAAGATTGCCCACATTCACTCTGATATTTTCAACTTAAGTGGTTCTCTGTTGGTTTATACAGAGACAAATAGAAGGCTGCAGGAAACAGAAGTTTCTTTAACAACTCATTCAGAGGAAATAACTTATCAAAACTGCTGCAAAGGTGATACAGTTGGTGGACAGCAATTAAAATACGAACAAATGGAACAGACACTGGATGAAATTAAGTATAGGTCATACAGAGGTTTATAGCTGTACCAAAACAATTCAAAGTGAAGAATTATTAAGACATTATAAACAAACGCCTTAGCATATGGTCTGGGCTTTCTATTGTTAATATTAAAATAAAGTACATATACCTAATATTTCCTAATGTGAGACTGAGAAAGCAGCTAAGAGCTATATTATTTAACCTGCAGACTTATCTGATGGAGAACAAAATGTATTTATATTTTGTGAAGGAAAGACTCAATATTAAAGGATTGAGACACAATGGTTTATGTGGCTAATGACTTTTCACGATAAATGAAAAACCGGAATGCTTTTCTTCTTCTCATAAAACTGCAGAGAAAGAAAACTGTTTTTTTTATAGGTTACTGTATTCTGTGTTACTTTGAGTCTTCTCTTCACTTAGATTAAAAATCTAGATAGGCCCTCAAAAGTCATAAGGTGGACAGCAAAAAGAAAAGAAAATTTAGGGGTAGGAGAAGGTGTCGATGGAACAAGCAACCACTCAAAAAAAAAACAGAAATGTAAGTTATGGACACTGCATGGAAGAGATTTATTGCAAATCTCTTTCCTGTTTTCTAAAAGGAAATGACAGATAAATCAAAGGAGATAACAGAATGAGATTCCACAAAAAAAAACGCACTGTGAACATTGAGTGAGGTCACTAACAAGGAATATTTTTTTATGGAAAAGGATGTGATATAATCAAAATGTAAGTTACATTCTGAATGATACTTTAAAACAATTAAAAGCAGACATTACTAGACAGAAAAATAACTTTATGTAACATAAGCATTATATCTCAATTTCTACTTAAAAATTAACATTTATATCTAATCAAAGGGGGAGGATGTTTAATATAACTGCAATTTAACTGGTATACACTGAAAATATTTTAAAATCAATTAAATCAGTAAGTTCCAGTGAGAATGTAACTACTACTTTCATTTTGTATGCTGTTAGGTTAGATCCACATTTGTAATCAGACTTAACAGGCTTCAGAGTGGGAGATTTTCAGTTTGAAAACTGACCAATCTCCAGAGCTGTTGGAATGCAGTTTACATTCCTTGATAAGCTGCAGTTAATTGAAAGAGGGTGGAGTTACTGTCTGGATAGTCAAACTTGTCCTTTGGGGGAAAAGCTACAATTTTTGAACTATGTAATGAAAGTTGATGGGGAAAATGTTAAAAATGTACACTGGCCACAGGAATGAACAACCAGTAAAAATGAATATATAAAATGTAACAATGTAGATAGCCTGGCTATCTAGGAACACAATAGTAGATGGCCAGCTTCAGAAATGAAATGTTGTAGGCATGTGAAATAAACAGGTCAGTGATTTGCAATAGTGGTTATCCAGCAGAAAAGAGCAACTCAAGACTTGTGTCTGATTAGAGAGTACTAGAAGAAGCTTTACATGGCTGTTTATGTGGACTGTCATTTCTCTTGTAGTTAGTGTGAAGGCTGCCAGCCCAGCTAGGTGGAATTTTGTAAATAATTCTATGCTATTTGTGAATAGTAATATGGTTTGTATGCTTGTCTTACACATGTAAGAAAACTATATGTCATGTTAAACTGTATGTTATGTAGTGAGCTTCAACAATGTAACCACAGAGTACCCTACTGGAAAAGAACAGAAATGTATATGAACTATATGCCTATGCAAATTTATGTTTTGATAGTAAGAAGCTGAAACATACAGAGTTAACTTGCAAAACTCAAAGAAAATAAGTTGAAATTGTTTACAACTGTGGTATCTTTCAGCTAGGAGACAGGATGTCTACAGCTAGGAGTTCTCTCTATTGTCTGGAAACAGAAATAATTACAGATTTCAAAGGTAAAAGTATTTAACTGTTTTACAACTTCCAGTTCCAGGCAAATTTCTGAGAGATAAGTATTTTTGATACAAAGGTAACAAAGAATGATATCTGAGATAACCTAGCAGAAATGTTTGATAGTAATTTAAGAACTATCTCAGAGAGAGAGTCTTTGCATTTTCTATTTGTCTTTGGACCTAGAAACATTCGCTCATCAGCACTTCTCATCTGTATTTGCCTGGCTCTGTAAGTAAGTCATTTAGGGCATAGTATCTCTTAGATATAGACAGGAATACAGTAAAGAGTATTTTTAGATGTTTTCTGTATTTATGTGAGACTGCCCTGCAATGTTTTAAAGCATTTCCTGTGATTCTAAACTCTGTTGTCACTGGTTGAGTTACTGAGCACTGTCTTGTAATTTTATTATTTATTATTAAATATATTTAAACCTTTTAACTGTGCTGGCTTGTTTAGAGATATTTAAGCTCTTAGGGTACTTGCATATGTATTTGGTGACACTGTATAGGCCACTCCTAAATAGCCTTGCTGTTGGCCAAACTTACCATTTGGATAATAGTAACATTGCACAGTAGAATTGATCACCACTTTGGGAAGGGCTTTAAAGTATCTGATAAATGGCAGAAGGGGGCATAGCTAGTGAACCTGTACCAGCCTTCCCCAGGAGTGTCTATGTGTTTGTATATAAATCAAATCTCAAAGTATAAGTGTGTGTCAACTACTTGGGCAGGGACACGAAGCATTGGTTTGACAGAGAGGGTGCTGGAGTTTTTGGCTTGACCACTCTGCTGAGATCTTAACCCTATAGCTGTGCCAGTGGGGGTCTTACTGGGGACCTGGAGAGAGAGAGGGAGAAACCAGCACCAGACTGACTGTGATCTCTGTGTGCTCTTAAGGGAAATTGTTCTTTACTGTGTGTGTACTTGTCCTCCTCCAAATGTGCACGTCCCTCACTGGTGTTAGCAGTGAGGATTGAAGCACTTTGATTACTGGGCCAGTGCAGGGCCATCACATATTCATTGTTTGGCAGTGGTGGGATAGCCACCTCAAATATTAATTGGCTTGTAGTGGTGTGGATATTGAATTCCTGTAGTCTGTGTACAGTGATCACTGAAGGTGTTTTTGCACTCTAAATCAACCATGCAATGAACATTTAGAGTTCATATCACAATTGTTTTATTTTTTTGTTAGCTTAGTTAGTCAGGGAGAGCAGGAAAGCATGTCAGCAGAGGAGTATGGCAAGCTGACAAGGAGCCAGTTGGCTGAGATGTGCCAGGCTAAAGGACTGGTGCATGCCAACCTGACTAAGATAGACATGATTGCAGGTTTAGTCACAGCTGCATCAGAGAATAGCAACCAGGAGGACAATCAGACTGGCCGTGGAGATGTACACTCTAAAAAAATGGACAGCTCAACCGTTTCCACAGAGGACTTAAACATCCATATGGAGTTAAAGAGACTTCAGCTGAAGGTCAAGTGTTTGGAAATAGAAGCAGCAGAGAGAGTGAGACATCCAAAGACTGAAGAAAATGAGAAACTGTGATGCCTGGATGCTGAGGAGAAGGAGAGGCAGAAACAACATGAAAAGGAGATGCTGACTCTTCACCAGAGTCATGGAGATAATGGGGAAGGGAGCAACCGAACCCCAGAAGCAACAAAGGTCAGTAAACCTCTTCCACAATTTACAGAGGGAGATAATATTGATAGTTTTATTCATAGGTTTAAGAGGGTATATAAATAGCATGATGTTGACCAAGGGCTCTGGGTACGGTTCCTGACCCCCTTACTCCATGGTGAAGCTGTAACTGTTCTTTCCAAACTGTCTGATAATGACTGCTTAAATTATAATGTTGTAATGAATTGTTTGTTAGAATTTTTTAGTTTAACACCTGAAGCTTATAGGAAAAAGTTTCATGAGCATAGACGCAAGGCAGATGAAAGTGTGTGTGAATATGTTGCTGAACTGAGCACTTATTTTCATAGGTGGGTGAGTGGATGTCAGGTCACCAGTTTTGAAGGGCTGGCAGACCTTTTGTTGAGGGAACAAGCCCTTAGTGCTTTGCCTGAGGACATGAGGATCTGGTTAGCTGACAGACAATGCACTAATGTAGATGAGTTGGGGAAGAAGGGAGACCTATATCTAGCAAGTAGGGCATCACTGCACAGGACAGGGACACCCAGTGCTGCTCATGGGTCTAAGGGAACCCATGGTCAGCAGGCAAGACTGCCTCAACAGAGTCTGTTAGTAGCACAGGGAAGCCACTAGTCCAGGTACACATCCAGGACCTAGGGTTAAATATTTTAAATGCAACCAGTGGGGCCATATAACATATAGATGTCCACAGAGGCAAGGTTTGAGAGCCAGTAAGTGGGAATGACAAAATGCCATCAGTAGGTTGTCTTGAGACAACAAGAATACCAAACTTCCACAAGAGATTATATCCTATTTTGGTGAATGGGAAAGAGGCCACTGCTAAGAGAGACACATCCTCTGACCTAACCATTGTGAAGCCTGTAATGGTCACAGAGGAGCACTACTTGCTTGGGCAGTCTACTCCAGTCAGAGCTTTAGGAGGACCCCATTCCACATACCTTTGGCTAGGGTTCACCTGGAATGGGAGGGTGGACAAGTAAGCAAGCAAGTAGGTGTGTTTGAGGATATCCCTGCAGATGTCCTGATAGGGAATGATTATGATAATGCAGTACCATGTGTTCATGCAGTTACACCCAGTCAGGCTTTGAGACAAGCATGTGGATCTGGTAGTTTGGGGGAGACCCAGACAGACCGCACACTTGCAGCCAGGATGGGTGAGGTGGTTACTTCATGGAGGAAACTACCATGTAGCAGTGAGACTGAAGGTGAGCCACTGCTGCTTGTGGGTACTGATGTTCCCTTGGACAGAGTGACTGCAAGGGCAGAGGTGAGTAGTAGTACCCAGGCTGACAGTCAGGCACTGCTTTCAGAGGATGCCAAACTTCCTGTGGAAGGGGAGCTGGGAAGGGTTACAAAGAGAGAGTTGAGACAGGCTTTACAAGGAAAGGTGGAGAAAGAAGGATGAGGATAGGGGGAGAGGAAAGGTAGGGGAGAAATGTTAGGTAGGAAGAAGGAAAGGAGAGAAAATGGTAGGAACAAGATATAATGACAAGATATAATGTAAGTGTGTGAGAATATAAAGGAAATGTTTCGATGGAGAGGAGGAGGAGAAGAAGAAGATGGCTAGTAAGTGGGAAGATTATAGAGGAAGAAGAGTACCAAATAGAGGTAAGAAGAGGTTAGGCAGGTCCAGTACATGGGCAGAGCCAATTGGTCATTAGCAACACTCTTAGTTGTTTTTTGAAGTCTGTTGGTTCAGTAGTAGTTAAAATACTTTGGGGGGGGGGGCAGAATTCCATAATTTGGAGATGTAGTTGGAGAAGAGAGGAAAAATATAAAGTGAAGATCAGAAATGTGGGCACAATGAAAACAAATGAGATATGGAGTAATATACATAGTAGGTATCTAGAGGACTTAAAAGTAAGGGATTTACAGAAATGAAAATTGAAGAAGTGGAACATAGGTTGACGTGTATTTGAAAGAAGTTAGAATGTCTATGTAAAAGTACGTAGAAAATATTCATAAACATAGAAGAGTGGTTTTAAGTTAATTAAGTTTTTATACAATAACTCTACAACAACCAAATTGTTCTCTACATCTGAGGTAACAACAAGTTGAAAGGTTGCTAACTGAAATTAGGAATTATGAAAGTTATGAAAGTAGTGGTAAATAATTATAGCTTGCTGTATGGGTAAGCTATAGAGTATGAGAACAACACACAGGATATAGCATATTCAAAATAATTACAATTCCCTCAATTAACAGTAGTAGAATGACGCGCATTAATATCACAAATAAAGAAAATTGAAACTGAAGAAATAAGGAATTAGAATATACAGAAAAATCCTAGTAGTGACAGAATTCCAATCAAAGTGTGGAAAAAGGAGAAGGAAATAATAAAAAAAATTTGGCTGATATTTTTAACAATATTTTTTCTGAGTTGATGCATACTTGACTTGGATAGAAGCAATTCTGGTAGTTATACCAACAAAGGGAATGGATTCTGTGGATACAATGTTTTAAAGACCCATTTCAATCCTGAATCATGACTACAAAGTGTTTATGATAATTTTGACAAAATGAATGCCAACGGTATTGATGAGAACAATAGAGCTAGATCAGTATGGGTTTAAACAACGTAGACAAATATTTGTCAATATTAACAGCACAGTTATGATTCAAGAGGATGTATTAAACTGTGCTAATAGTATATTACTTTTTATAGGGTTGGATACTGAGAAACGTTTTAACAGAATGATGTGATGGTCTGTGAAGAAGTATTTTGAGGCATTTGGTTTTCCACAAACGTGGACAGCATTAATATTTAATATCTAAAGAGGAGATCAAGCTAATTTGAGGTGTGATGGTGACAGTCTGAAGCACTTAGCCTTCCAGTAGGAACTAAACAGTGGTCTCCGTTTTTACATTTACTATTTGCTTTGCATTTTGAACCACTAGCCAGGAACATAAGACAATCAAACACAACTGGTATAAATGAAGAAAAACTAATGGGAAAAAGTCTTTTTTTGGATGATATAATGTATGTTACAGGTATGGAACATGATACAAAATTATATTTCAGTAAATAAAATATTTTAATAAGATAGCAGGATATAAAGTAAGTGAAATAAACACAAAGGCTATTTTAATAAATTTTACCATAACATAGGACTTGGTACAGAATGTCCCCTTTTTGTGTTGTCAGGATAAAAAGGCATATGTGGGATTTAGTTGAAACAGGATATTGATAAAGAAGTTGAAGAAATGTGAGAATAAATTGCTCAAAAGGTTATAAGTGAGATAAGACAACAGAATTTTTTTATTTATTGACACCAACAATAAGATTCAAGTAACCAAGATGTTTTTGGTCCCACTGGTTATTTATATAGGTCAGGCTTATACATATTAAACAAGAGATCTGATACTGAAAAATACGAAAAAGGAAATTAAGAAGTTTGACTAGGACAACAAAGGGGAAATAGTGCCATGGAAAAAATACTGATAAAGAAACAGGGTGAGTTGGGAGTTCTAGATTTGAAGACATACTATAAATCATTCAACTTAGATTAATATATTTGACATAGGACATTGAAGCACTGGTTAGGCATAGTGCCCAATGGAGTAACATCAGTATCATACATGGGCATTTTGACAGATCTAGGAAATGAATATAAAGAGCATCATTTACAACCTTATATAAATAAAATGATTAAGCAAGTCTTTATGTTAAAGGAAGCTCGACCCATGCAAAATAGAATAACACCAGTACATAATTCTGTATATTTGTACAAAGATAGAGTAATAAGAAAGTTGCTGAAGAAGATATAATGAACATTTGGAAAGAGAGAATAAAGAACTAAGATTTTGGGAGCAGATGATAAAAGGAGATGAGATAATGAAATAGGATGAAGCTAGATGAGTGTTAGAGTTATCAGACTCAGATCAACTTGAATATACAGGTCTAATGTTTGAGTTCAAGGAAGATATGTGGAGGTTGGATAACAATTTTGTTAAATAGTACATTTTATAATTGCACTCAGAACTGAAGTGGCATCCCAGAAAAGAGCATATCAGGCCATGTTAGATTTGAAAAGACAATATCAATAAAGGTAAAAATATCATGATTTGAACAATTAAATATATTACAGATAATCAGTGGAAGGGAAATATGTCCTATACTATTGCATACAACAAATTCAAGAAAATTTGGAATTTTACAATAAAAATGTTTGCAAAGATATTTTTATACTCCTGTGGTACATAAAAAGTGTTCCCACTGACCTTAGGCATGTTGGAGATGTGATAGTTCAGAAAGACTCTTTCGGATGCATACATTTTGGGAATGTACAGAAATTACTTGACAAAGATATTAAGTCTTATACTTGGAAGAGAACTTAACCTGAGTGCAGAGATTATTTTCTTGGGTTGATGTAAAATAACTTGCACTAAAGAGAAGAAAACACTATTATCTTTAATGGTGGCAGTGACTAAGAAACCTTTAACTAGAAAATGGAAAATCAAAGACAAGCCATCGACAAGGGAGTCAAAAAAAGATAATTACTGATATTAAAACAGCTTGAAGAGGACATTGATATGGAGCAGAACTCAAACGTGTATAATAAAGCAGACTTCAGTACATAGTGTGAAGTCATTGGTCCAATTGTTATGATTTGTAATACAATGAAAATAGAACAATTTGTTCACTAGTCGATTCCTGATCTCAAATTGCATTATGAATAGTTTACTTGAATCATTTTGTTTAAGGAACAATGTTAAATAAAATTTGAGATTAAAACTAGATAGAACATTTGATTGTTATATTTGGATGTCTATGCTTGACAGTGGTAAGTTATTGAAAATTAAATGTAAAACACTGACATGAGGCTGGTTTATTGTGTTATATAAACAAATAACTATAAAATTGTATGAGCAATCAGTTTTAAAATAATAGGTACACCATGCTTAAGGTTTGCACAGCATGAAAATATGAAAATGCTGCTGATAATCAAATGTTGTTCCATAAAAAAGATATAGGAGAAGCATTCTAAGTACATTATGAGCAAATAGAACTGCCTAGGTACTTGGGAAATACTTTTGTAGTTAAAAAGTATTAGCGAGCTCAGGGGCACCCTAACTTATTCTTTGCAAAATTTCTTTGATGGTTTAGTCCCATTGTGGGTAAAGCATGATAAACCATGCTGTAGGCACAACTTAATAGCTCCTTTGGGACACCATGAAATGTATATATTATACAGCCTAGACTGAATTCTAAAGTACAGAATGGTGAACGTTCCAGTAGCAGTAAACTTCACATCTGGCCCAAAACCATGTAGTTTGTGCCCCTCAGAATAATTCCTTCAATTGAATAACTCATTTAGTCACTATAAAATGTATAAAATTTAATCTCCTTTGTTACTGTTTCTGTCCACTGCATGTCCTTAGTAAGTATCTCTAAACATATTGGGCTTCCCATGTAAAAATTCTGACCGTTTATCCTTTTAGTTTTTTTCTGTAAAACAAATAGCTTTGTAGCAGAAGTTGGTTTATAATTATATTGTTTTTAGCCTGACTCACTTTTACATTAGTTTTATATGACTGCTATATACTGCCACCGTTTTGTCATGTATTTCTGGGAGGTTTCTTGATTGTAAGAGGTAGAGGTCAGGAAGAAAAGAAATCTGCCTAGTGGTAGTTTGTGACGATAAGGTAATACAAATTTCTGAAAAAGACTGATTGATTTGTGTTGAAAGGTAGTGTTAAACATGGTTATTGATAAAAAGGAGTTTTTAAGATTGGTGACATTATGAAGTAACTTGCTATGACTAAAACAGTGAGCCGCATGAGATGAGCAGTTCTGAAAAAGATAGTTAATGATATTTTTGATGTATAAGAAAGATAAGTAAAATTATAGAAACAATTTTGAAGAGCTCTCAGCTTATAAATAATGTACAAAGGAAGACAGGTAAGAAGTAGTAAAAGCTGTTGCCATTGTTAGAAGAAAATATCCAGTTTTCCTAAGGATCTACGGTTGCTCTGACCACAAGAAACAGTAAAAGCTGCTTAATATTTTTAGTACATTGAATCTTTTGGGTTATGTAAATGCTTTGTGAAATTTTTTGAAGAACCCAGTCATTGGTTGAGAAATTTAATGATTTTTCAGCTTTAACCTGGAATAAAAACATTGCTGGAAGATTAACCTAGTCTGATTTTGAAAAAAAAATGTGTAATTTTGTTTTAGAGAGCTTTATCTGTAGGGATTATTACTTAGTCAGTCATCTGTGGTGTAAGGTCCTAAAAATGAGAATAGCTAAGAGAGCAAAAGTAAGCCAAAAATAAATGCACACTCCTTCTTGAGGTTTGTGGGATGCAAGTTTGACACCTGAATCAAAGTACTGGTTTTATGCATTTTTTTTTTGTATGAAGTCATCATTCTTCAGGATAACATTTGGTTTAAGGTTATCAAATGAAAGAGAATATAGCATTGTACAAGGAATACAATCAGAATCTGACTTTTTATGTATAATACAAAGCAGTGTGCAAGAAGGGAAGGAACAGACAATCTTAAAATAGACTAGTGGAAGCCATTGACCTATTTAAAATAAAACATCAGCTAAGGTTTAGTGCAGGCAAATCTACAGTGCTGGCACTGTACCTAGGGAGCAGAGGTGTAGTATCCAAGCTGGGGAGGTAAAATAGAAAGCCATAAACTTCTTTTTTGCTATCCTGCATCATCCTATAGCCTTCTAACCCTGTGCCACCATTTGTTGCTATATCTGCCAGCTACTCAACTCCCCCAACAAGTTAAGCTGACGCTGGTCATGGAACCTAACAGTGCCTGGGGGGGTGGGGTCTTGGGATCATCTTCTGCTAGGGGATTATTGCTTTTGGACCTACACATTTCCCCTTCTCCCTCTGTAGTTTGCATGTTTTAGCCCAAGGAGCAGGCATGCAACAGTGTTGTGCAGAATTTTTCCCAGACTCCACAGCAACTCAGATGTGTCCCCACCATTCATAAAGCAAGTAAGATAGTCAGAGATACTCATACTGTTCTCTTGGAATCAATGTCAGCAAATCAATAATTATCCCACTGAAAACATGTGACACTGAGTGATTGTAATAAAATTCACCAGCTACAGATCCCTTCTAAATTAAAACCATCAAAGTGAATGCCAAAAGAGATACATAATATAGATTAAATAGGAAACCAAATATAGCCCAATGCAGCCTTGATACCAGCCTTTCCTATATAGTCTAACTGCATGAGTGTATAACCACAGGGAGGGTCTATATTATAACTTCGAAAATATAAAACTTCGAAAGTTATAATATCGAACTGACTACATTGAAGGGTGGAGATAGTGAAGCCCCGGAACATCGAAATCTTACTTAGGGCAAGATTTTGGTGGGCCGTTCTGTGACTTCGCTATTTCCTCCACTGTGGTGTGAGAGTTACAGACTGCAGGGTTAGGGTGCGGGTTAAGGTAAGTGGATAGTTAGTAATGTATGTATGGTTTAGTGTAGGGTTGGGTTTTGTTAACTGTATGCGTGTGGTTTATTTTGGAGTGCTTGTGTTGTGTGTATATGTTTCTCAGAACAGCAATTTTTTTCCCTGTGAAAAAATTTGCTAGTCTGAGCGTTCGATGTTATCAATATTCAAAATTCCAAGTTCAAACTTATGGTGTTCGATATTTTGGAATTTTGAATATATGATATAGACCCCCACAGCGAAGCCAGCAAGTCCACAAACTGTGCAGTTCACTGACAGCAGAGGACATTTTCAAAATCAAGACACAGGGGGTTTTACAAAGTTTTCTAGATGTAGAGACCCTAGGGACATGCAGGTCATACCTTTACACTTTGGGTTGTTTTAAGGCTCATATGAAATATTAAAACCAGTTTTGATAATTGTATAGGGACGAGGAAATCAAGATCATAAAGAGGGTACAAAAGCGACCAATATAATGGTAAAATGAATTTAAGGGAAAGATACACAAAGAAACATTAAAGATGGTGGGCTTGCTGTCCTCAGAGCCTGAAACTTTTTTCACAGTGAACTTTTCTCAGACCAGATAAAATCCCTTGAGCCCCCCCCCCCCCCAACAATCATCAACAATATATTATGTCTCCCTTAAAAAGTGCACATCCATTACCATTCAGAAACAGTGTGGAACCTTCCTCTGAACATATACACATTAAAAATAATCAGGAATTACCTTTATACATTTTTCAAGTGCTATTGATTTTCAGTTGTATTAACACATTCATTGACTGTTATCATTTTGCAGTTAGCCTGAGATCATAACATTGGCAATGAATAGTTAACATTGCAAATACATGACATATTTGTATTGCTTTGTCCTCCCCTGAAACAGGCCCTTGCCTCCTTATGGAGTCTGGCCTTACCATGTCAGAGCCATTGCCTTAATTAATAGAAGAGGAATGGGCTATGATTTGCATCCTCTTAATCATGAGGGGAATTATAAAGAAGGTTAAATGAAGGGGAAGAAATGAGAGGGTTACATTATGAGTTCTCAAGTGAAGCTTCTTGTTTTGCATTGTACATGAGACATTATTAATTCTCTGCAAAGTTAAAAATGGAGTAGGCTCCTGGTCTAGGTAGTACAAAGCAAAACAACTGACTAATGTGAGAACATGGGATAACAAGAATAACTGGCAAAGGGAGGTGGAATCAGGAAGGGAAGGGTATCTGTATTATGCTAACTACAACATTTTGTCAGTCTTGAAAGACTACTGCAACATTTTATCAGACTTGAAAGACTATCGGTTCTTTTCCTTTCACCTTAAATATGCATGTCTGCATGTACGAAAAGGTCAGTGAGAAAAGAATGACCACAACATTAAGCATGTTTCAATTAAATGAAATTTCAACTAGAATCAAATATAAGGTAAAACTTTTAAGTCATCAAAATGCTCTAATGTGTTTTAAAGGGGATATACCTTTCACACCTTACATCCTCACTCCACAGTCTCATAACTCTGGACAAAAAAAAAAGGAAATACTTTGCTCACTGAATCATTACTATCGAGCAAATAAGATCTGCACTGATAGTTTTGTGATCAATGCAATCAGTATCTTTAAAGTTATATGGTGAGATAAAACCTCATTGAATTAGTATTCAGTGAAGAGTACGGTAACGGAAAATGACAGACAAAAGTATTAACAATAGACCCAATGGTCTAATAGTGATCTGCGTGAGGATGAAAACAATAACAGTGTTTATGCAACAGCACATTCATGTCACTTTTAACCAAAACATAGCATAATATGTAGGAATAGATTTACTTAGCTGTTTGCAATGTGTAAGGTATATTATTTATTTTCTCTTTTGGTATAATAGTTAGGACTACCTATTCATTGGTATAACATTCACCTTTTGTCTTCTGACCATTAACTGACAGCTGTTTGCATTGTTTTGGTTAGACTTATACTCTCCTTTCTTAGTGTAGTCTTTTGTAAACCCAGTGTGTGCACTTTGTGTGGAACCTTTTTCACCAGGCCTCTGCTGAGAAAGGGCATTTTACCCAATCAGACTATCCTGCTAAATTAATGCTAATAAATAAATACATAGTTACTACATAAAATTGGAGATGACAATGCAGTGGACATGTTATTAAAATGTCTGCTGAAAGCCTTTTAAGGTAGCCTTGAGAAGGACATGTTATTAAAATGTCTGCTAAAAGCCTTTTAAGGTAGCCATGAGAAGGACATGTTATTAAAATGTCTGCTGAAAGCCTTTTAAGGTAGCCTTGAGAAGGATCTTGGAAAAAATGGAAGGAGAGGGAGAAAAAGATCCAAGAAGCAAAATAGAGAATGCTTCTAGAGGCGCGCCATGAAAGAGGGGTGAACTGCAGAAAAAAACAAAACCCAAAGTAGTAGCCATAAAAGTGTTGTTAGGCAGCATAGGATGATGGCCTGTAGGATGATGATGGTGATCAAGAAGAGGAGGAGGAATGTGAGGGCAGTGATAAGGATCAAATGGTGAAAGTTGAAAAGGGGTAATTGTGAGGTGGAGTTCAGGGAAGAGTTAAGACAGGCACTGGGTGGCAGTGAAGAGTTACCGAATAGCTGATTAACTACAGCAGAGCTAGTAAGCGAGACAGCTAGAAAGGTGCTTGGTGTGACATCTGGACAGAGTATACCTGGTGGTGGAGCAAAGAAGTACAGGAGAGTATACAGAGAAAGAGGATAGCAAAGAAGAAGTGGGATTGTCAGAGAGATGAAGAAAGTACACAGGAGTATAAGACAAAGAGAGAGGTGGCAAAGGCTAAGGATAAAGCATATGGAGAGCTGTATGAAAGGATGGACACTAAGGAGGGAGAAAAGGACCTGTACAGATTGGCTAGACAGAGGGATCGAGCTAGGAAAGAGGTGCAGCAGGTAAGGGTGATAAAGGATAATGAGGGAAACGTACTTACAAGTGAGGAGAGTGTGTTGAACAGATGGAAAGAGTACTTTGAGGGGCTGATGAATGAAGAGAATAAGAGAAAGAAGGTTGGATAATGTGGGGATAGTGAATCAGGAAGTGCAATGGATTAGCAAGGAGGAAGTAAGGACAGCTATGAAGAGGATGAAGAATGGAAAGACTGAAGGTGCACATGACATACCTGTGGAAGCATGGAGGTGTTTAGAAAAGATGGCAGTGGAGTTTTTAACTAGATTGTTTAATGAAATCATGGAAAGTGAGAGGATGCCTGAGGAGTGGAGAAGTGATTTGGTACCGATTTTTAAGAATAAGGGTGATGTGCAGAGCTGTAGTAACTACAGAGGGATACAACTGATCAGTCACAGCATGAAGTTTTGGGAAAGAGTAGTGAAAGCTAGGTTAAGAAGGGAGGTGATGATTAGTGAGCAGCAGTATGGTTTCATGCTGGGAAAGAGCGCTACAGATGCAATGTCTGCTCTGAGAGTGTTGTTGGAGAAGTATAGAGAGGTCATAAAGAGTTGCATTGTGTCTTTTTGGATTTGGAGAAAGCATATGACAGAGTGCCTAGAGAGGAGTTGTGGTAGTGTATAAGGAAATTGAGAGGGTCAGAGAAGTATGTAAGAGTGGTACAGGACATGTACAATGGTAGTGTGACAGTGGTGAGGTCTGCGGTAGAACTCACAGATGTGTTCAAGGTGGCAGTGTAATTACATCAAGGATCAGATTTGAGCCTTTTCTTATTTGCAATTGTGATGGACAAGCTGACAAATGAGATCAGACAGGAATCCCTGTGGACTATGATGTTTGCAGATGGCATTGTGATCTGTAGTGAAAGTAGGGAACAGATTGAGGAGACCCTGGAGAGCTGGAGATATGCTCCAGAGTGGAGAGGAATGATGGTCAGCAGGACTAAGACAGAATATATGTATCTGAATGAAAGAAAGGATAGAAGAATGGTGAGGATGCAGGGAGTAGAGTTGGTGCAGGTGGATGAGTTTAAATACTTGGGATCAACAGTTCAGAGTAATGGTGACTGTGGAAGAGAGAGGTGGAGAAGAGAGTACAGGCAGGGTGGAGTGGGTGGAGAAGAGTGTCAGTAGTGATTTGTGACAGACCAGTAAGAGTGAAAGGGAAAGTCTACAAGAGGGTAGTGAGACCAGCTATGTTATATGGGTAGGAGATGGTGGCATTGATAAAAATGCAGGAGCCAGAGCTGGAGGTGGGAGAGTTAAAGATGTTAAGATTTACATTGGATGTGACGAGGATGGACAGGATTAGGAATCAGTATATTAGAGGGTCAGCTCAGATTGGACAAAGCCAGAGAGGTGAGGTTTGGGCATGTGCTGAGGAGGGATGCTGGGTATATTGGGAAAAGGATGCTAAGGATGAAGCTGACAGGAAAGAGGAAAAGAGGAAGGTCTAAGATAAGGGTTATGGATGTGGTGAGAGAGGACATGCAGGTGTTTGGTGTGACAGAGCAAGATGCAGAGGACAAGAAGTAATGGAAACACATGATCTGCTGTGGTGACTCCAAACAGGAATAGCTGAAAGAAGAAGAAGAAGTAGCCATGAACTATGAGTTCATCTAAGTGCAGACATCTGGCAGTTGGTGCAGAGTTTTACAGCTATGAGCTGTAGTTCCTGTGGCACAGGGTTTGATTCCCTTTGTCCTCATTTCCCTACTGAGTGACCCTGAGCAAATCCTTTAACCAGACAATCTACAGAGTGAGAGAGACATTTCAAACAGAATCCTAAATGGACTGCAAGTTTCATAACTACATCAGACTGGGGAGGAGGTGCCCAATTTTCCATCACAAATGGTAGTTCCCAAGTCTAAGTAAGTTAGGTTGTGTTATTTAAAAAGTACTTTTTTATTTTTCTTTGTCTTGTTAGGTAACTTAGTTATTACAATCTGGCTGAAAGTATGACTGTACATGCAAAAGTTCTACTTTTATGGACCCTTAGCATCCTTGCAAAGAGATTAATCAAAATCATAATTACCTGTAAAAACAAAAGTTAGTTGTAAAATGACAGTTTGGTGGTCCTGGCCAGCTCCATTGGGATCCAATAAGCTAACCCACGATTCTGTGTACAGACAAATCATACCTGGTACACTTAAATTTTTTAAAAAGTAAAAACAACTGCAGAGCTGGAATGAAGTTGTCACACCAGTATGCAAGTAGCAATACCAGAATAAAAACAAAGTGACAACAAACAAGGCTATGTAAAATAAACCAAAAGAGCTTTGGTTTATTTTCCATAGGTGTGTTTGTTGCCACTCAGTTTTTATTCTGGTTAATTACATTTTTCTGACCATGCATTCGGGTTCAGGACCATTCAGTGTCAAATGTATTTTGCCAATGATTTATTAATGACCATCCATTAGACTATCAGAAATTTAGAGAAAGGTACAATACCTACTATTATTTAAATAAAATAAAAAAGGACTCTCTGAGAGGGCAGAGTACTCCTTTAAATACTGTGTTTTCTAATTATAAGAAAAAAAATAAGTAAATACATGAACATCTTTAATAAACTTTCTTATTTTGTATAGTAAAAAATAAGCCAAAAGTACTTACCTATTTATGGCATGGTATGCATATAAAAGTAATCAAACATGAGAAGGAAGTCAGGATGCTTAGAAGTTTGTATAATGGATTCTGTACAACCACAAGTATTCAGTGTCTTAATTATATGTATTCATTTTTGCCTTTATCATATTACAGCATTTTTTATCTTGAACGTATTTATTTAAATAAAATATATCTGTGTGTTACTTATTATAGGGCAACATTTTGCATGTGTGTTTGTATATTTGTTAGGGTGATATCTAGTGAATTTCTTCTGAAAGTCACTGATCACTATGGTTTATTGTGATCCTTCAGAAGTATGGTTAACCTCATCAAAATAAACTGGACATAAAAATGTGCCATTATCTCTTAGCAGCTCTGCTAGCATCTAAATACACATGCTCACTTTTCACACTTACTGAATACCTTGATCTTGACCGCAGGACATATCTAAAGCTCCTGCATAGGCATTTAGTTTCTGGGATCTGTTAGTATCCTTTGGGGATGTTTTAATTGGTAGCCCTGCTTTAAATGAGGCAAGCCTCCAGATGAGGTTGTTTCTGTACAACAGTGAAAGACTAAATGGAATTTAGACAACAAAAGGGTTTCCTTCTCAATGTGCATTAAGATTTTCAAGGCTTTCCTCTCATTAAGCCTGACCTCCATAAACTGAATACAAATGACTTACTGGAAGTGGCTTATCAGTTAATTGGTGAGATGGATGCCTGCTTTTGGGCACGCTTCATTTATTGTAAGTGAAATAAATGGCACTAGAGCTTACAGCTGCTACGGACTTCCTTATTCGACACCTCCTTGCCATCACTGTAAGTAGCTGATAATGTATAATGAAACAGAATGTTTACTGCCCGATTTAAAAATAATGAAACCAGTTTCTCAGTAGCCATTTAAATTTATTTGTTAGCGGGTTCAGGGCTTGAAATGGATTATCAATCACTTTAGTTCATAGAGTTAATTTAGATAACATTATAGTGTCTCAGTAAAATGAATATATTACTTATCTGTATTATTTGCATTCACAGTCTATTTATTAGCAGCTGTACTTCCATTTGCAATGGATCTTTTGCCAGGGCATTTGCAATTGTTTGTAATGTCCAGGGTATTCACTACAGAATGCTGGCAGGGTCAAAAGATCTGATTGTTTGCAAATTAAAGGTCAGAGGTGCACACCCAATATGGCTAAATCACATAAAATGGCATTTTTTTTAATTGTGTAGGGTGTACAAGCTTAGGGGTCATTTTCTAAAAGGTGTCCCAAAAGTCTAAGAGTGAATGAGCCCATTAAAGTTCCTGCTCACTGCTTCCTTATTGAAAGAAGCTGCCAGCATTAACAACAAGAACAGATTTTTTTTTTTACAGTGAGACTAGAACACCCCTCTCATTAGCAGTGAGAATAGTATTTGAACTATGGTGCTAGGCAACTTCACAGTTTGACAAAAGTATTTAGCATGTTTTTGATACAGCAAAGCAAAGGAAATGCATTGCAAGTTGAAATGTTTTAAAATGAGTTTGAAAAGCCTGCATTGTAGAAACATAGGCAAGGCTGTTATTGCTAATTACTACAAAGCAGGGAATTAAATCATTAAGTACAATTTGTCTTATTGCATTCATTATGTAAAAGACCACTAGTAAACCTTTTGTTCAAGATTTAATGCATAAATGATGTACTTGGTTTGGGTTTGCAAGAATGATACAAGCTTTCATCAGTTTTTTTGTTTCAGTTATTAGCATTGTTTTTGTTAACAGGTGAAAATTGTTAACAAAGGCAATGCTAGCAGCTGAAGCTTTACTATATAAAAGAGATAAACATTGACAGAATAGTGACAGTTTGGGGCTTTAGACTGTAAATTACATGTAATGCGAAATGTTCAAGAAGGACTTTCCTGACTGTGCAGCTCAATGGTCTGTTACCTTTCGTGATATTGATATTGGTATCATCTGTAGAAGGTTTATTTGCATAGGCAGAGATAAAAAGAAAACATCTCTTTCAAAGATGCAAACTTTAACGTTTCATTGCTGCCACCAGTTAATATGTCAGGGACTGGGGCCTTATTCATTTGATCTATACCACTATCTGAAATAAAAATACCTGAGGACTTTGACCTTACAATAAATAGTATAGCAAATGAATATCGCTGCCTTCAGTTGTGCGACAGACCACCCCCACCCAAATAAATTTAACACCAAATAGCTGCAGAGATGTGAACATTGGCTTCTAAAGTACTCTCCCATCCTCATTCTAAGCCCACTGTCTTACAGTGCCAGCTTACATATAATAATTGTAATTTTGCTAAAGTGCTTCATATTTGCATGCGGTAATTTTAATGGCATGCTAGTAATGCCTTTTACTGCTTCAGTTCCCTTCCTGATTTTATGGTAACTCACTACCCCCAGCCAAAACAGTCTGGCACACCAAGGTTAAAAATGTCTGTACACTCTTAAAGTGAGCCAAATGGACTGGTACCTTAAGGTATTTATAGCTAATCAGTATTTCTCTTTGAAAATTACATGCCAAGAGTAAAAATTCACTGATGTAATATAATTACCCTTGTGTACACTAATAAGCCACAAGCAATAAACTTTGGAAATTGAATATAAAAACTCTTTACTGAACAAATGTAGACAATACAGTTTGAAAAAAATATATAGATGAAGGTAGAATATTGCATTAGCAGCAGTAACATATTTTTTTTCTAAACAGAAATAATAATACTGGTGATCAGCTAGATTGTTCTGACATTACTATGAGATAAAATAACTACAATCTAGCTTTCTGCCTTTTAAGACAATTTACCAAGAGTAAAAACTTATAAAGCAGGTTGTTATTGTTCCATTTGCAGTCCAAAAAAACATTCATAATCTAGCTGTAGCACTCTTTGAGGAAAGCTGCAACTGTCTCAGTAATGAAGTGCGACTGAATTCATAAAGTTTATAGGAAGCTATATACTTCATTTGAAAACCACCAAATGAGTGTATTATAGTGAGATATCACTGGGCTATGTACAATTAGCAGAGAATGTTTATATCAGTCCTAGCCTCTGCATTAGGTAAAGTAGTCCTTCCCCATTCTGTGGGATCTAGAATTCATATTTCAAATAACATCCCCAAAACAGTCTTCTGGAAAGTTGCAGCTACATTAATTGATTAGAACCTTGAGGATATTTCTGCTGCTTTCAATAAATCCCAGAATTGTAGATCCTGCTGGAAGGGGATAGCTCTGATAAACTCGTAAAGTCTAAACATATTTTACTTTGTCTATGCTTTAGTAATATAACCAGAATATTCCATTTAGCTGATATAAAAATGCAACCTAGTAACAGTGGAAGAGAGGCCTCATGCTTTATTCATCCTTGAAAACTCGATCACCAATTGTCATCATGGCTGATCTCTTGTAAGGCTGGAGTTTGAAAGAATTATTTTGTACTCAAGTCTCATATAGTTGCCCCTCCCCAACCCACCTGCCATTTAAAACTATGCTCACATCTTTCCAAATGCTGCCACTGCTTGTGAGGTTATGCTGTATATTGCATTTTCAGTTGTTGTGACTATAGTAAAACATAGCATTTATCAGAGAGTAATATTATACTAATGAAAGCTGTGCAAATATCTGTGTTGGTATTAAACAGTTAAAGACATAGTTTAGCTCCTGTAAGCCACACTGTTTCTAAGAGCTCATCAGTAAACAAAAAAAAAAACATTTATTTGAGGGCACTCCTGTTTTTGAACAAATAAATTCCCTGCTAGTAATGGCTGAAGGCTCAGTCATGCATCCTTTCCCACCTTTAGGTAATTACTAGGCATATGGACCAATCCAGTTTCCCAACTTCCCCAGATCACTATGTGCTTACAATAGGCAAATGAAGACTGAGGGAATCAATCTCTGCGCAACAGAAAGCAGCTTGTAATAGCTTGTAGCTGTAACTCTGAGAAATAATTTAATTTTGCAGAGCACTTTTTTTTTCAAGCCAGTGGACTTAACTTTATTACCAGTCTGTTAAATGTATTCCTTAATCAATTTAGTATTTTTTAGACATTAACAAGAAATCAGCAATCCGCAGTCCTAGTGTGCTATTGCTTCTCTGTCATGAGGGCTAAATTGCCTTGCATATCTGTGTGTGGAAAGCAGAAGTTGTATTTTAAGTTACTAAATCACCATATGGAGAAAATCAGCCTAGTTACTAGAATGCAGTATGAGTTGAATCCTTTGCTTTGCAGACTGTATAGTGCTAACACAATTTACAGCTGCTATGTAGTGGTAGCAACAACTGTGTAGCTGATTGCTATTTGAATGCCTGTTTCCTTAACACTATACCAGCCTAAGTCTATTAGAAAGTGTTTGATACAAGATCTGAAACACTTGAAAGCTTGTGCTATAATTGTCACCATCATCATCAGCCCCGTTTTTCCCATTTTTCTACATGGGGTTGGGGTATCATGTTAACTGTCGCCAACTCTCTCGATTCAGTGCCACACTCCTGCCTTCTTCAACACTCATGCCTGACTTTTGCAGATCTACTTTCACACAATCCATCCACATCTTTGCTGGATGTCCTCACTTCCTCTTACCTTCTTCCTGTCTGTCCCAAATCTTCCTCACCAGATTGTCTTCTGTTTTTCTACACATGTGCCCAAACCACCATAATCTGTTCTCTTTGATGTTTTCTGCAGTTGGAGCTACTTTGGCTTCTGCTCTTATGTCCTCATTTCTTTGTCTGTCCCACAGTGTGCATCCTACCACCTTTCTTAGGCATTTCATTTTCATCACCTCTAGCTTCTTCAACTGTTCTGCCTTTACTGCCCAGGTTTCTGTGCCATACAGTAGTACTGGTTGCATCACTGTCTTGTACACCTTACTTTTCAGCTTCTTTGGCATTCTTCTGTCATAGACTGCACTGATACTCTATACTACCCTTCTCCACAACTACCCCTCCCAGATACTTGAAGCTGTTTACCTGTTCCACTATCTTCCCTTCTATCTCTATTCTCATCTTCTTCTGATTTCCCCAATTTGCTGCCATAACCACCATCTTATCTCTGCATAGTTTCATCCCATGTGCTTTCAGATTTGCATTCCATTCTCCAATCCTTTGCTGAAGTTCTAGCTCAGAGTCTGCCTGTACTGCCATATCGTCTGCATACAGCAGCTTTGTTGATCCATCCCCTCCAACCTGTTTGCTAATGTAGTCTATCACCAGTATAAACAGCAGTGGGCTCAGAGCTAAATCCTGATGTACACCCACCCCCACTGGGAACCCCGCTGTGAGACCGAACACTGTTTGTACTTGAGTCATTGGGTCCTTGTACATAGCCTGCACTAATTCGATCAATGGTTCGTAGACTTCAAACCACTACAGTACTGCCCAGATCAGCTTTCTTGCACAATTGTGCTATAATTGTGACCACTGAAAAATAGTGTAAATGATATTATCCATAATGGCTGGGTAATTAAACTTGTTATCATATAGTTGTAGGCACTAATTGAAATGACCCATATGTACACCAATAAATGTCAGGGGATTCGTTTAAACTGGATTTTTTTTCTCTCAAAGCCAGTGCCAGAAGAAAAAAGGATACATCTCTGCAACATGTTGTACTAATGAGTGCACGTGCGTGTGTTTCTGTGTGTGTGTGTGTGTGTGTGTGTGTGTGTGTGTGTGTGTGTGTGTGTGTGTGTGTGTGTGTGTAAGTCCAGATGTACTACAAGATTTATTTGAGCCCTGGCATAGTCTTGCCTTGTGGCACTTTCTTCAACTATTTTTTCCTCACGAAGAATCTATATAAAGATCAAGTTACATTTGTCACTTCTATGTTAGAAGAGCTACAGTATGAGCTGTTGTCACTTATTGTTCCTGGAGCCATGATATAGGTCCGAGTTCAGAAAACTTTGCCACATTGCACTAAGTGAATTCCTAGATTCATAGACTGTTACTAGGCCAATTGCCCAACATTGAGACTAAGCATTTATAAGCTACTTCTGTCCATAAGGGATGTGGGTGCCAAGCCGGGTGTAAATTTCCTATTCCCAATCCACGTGTCTAGGTTGCTCTTAAACTGGGTAATATATAAGCTCAGCTCCATAGCAGGGACAGTCTCTGGGGCACATATCTTGTCTGTTTAAGTCACAGACAAAATTCAGGTCCCTAGACTTTGTATTTCTGGTACTTTTTGACTTATGAATATGTTGGAAATTCATAAGTGTAGGGTTTGCGGATGCCTTGTATGCCAGGACATAGATCACTCCTCAGCAATCTATAAGAGACAGGAGAGGGAAAGGGCTTTAAGATGCTCTGCATAAGGCAGGTTTGTTACACATTGTATTCTTTTTGTAAGGAACTTTTGAGGTTGCTCTAGTTGCTGCATATGCCTGGTTGGGTAGATATCAAAGGGAGCATTGTACTCTATGATTGGTCTGATAAGGACAGAGTACAGTGTGATAATGACCTCTTTGGAACTAGATACCATGCCCTTATTTAAAGCTGCTCAACATAAAAGGATTTCCTCACCACTGTGGCCAAGCAGTGGTTGAAGGTAAGACTACTGTCTATGTGCATACCCAGATCGCTAACCACTGGGTTGGCTGTTAGGGTGTATTATCAACATGATAATTAGCAAGGATAGTTGATTTCCCGAAAGGTACAATTATGCATTTCTTAGCATTGAGTTTAAGACCAAGGCTTTGGCAGCATTTATTGGTCAGAGATAGACCTTCTTGAAGAATGCTAGTGTCTGCAGGGGAGTTGATGATACCCCAGCTTGCAATCATATGCAAACTTAGTCAGCCATAAACCTTCACCATTTGTTTCCATTCCAGAGAAATAGATGCCTAAAAGGAACAGGCCCTATAATGAGCCCTTGAGGATTCCTCTCATGACTGGCCACTTAGTGGAGGTGGCCTCACCTAGTATGACCTCCTGGGCCCTATTAGTGAGCCAGTTTGCTATCCAGTGGGTGATAAAATTGTTTATACCTAAATTAATGAACTTGTCTATAATGCTTGAGTGGGGTATTGTATCAAAAGCCTTGGTCAGGTCAAGGTAAGCTGTGTGCACAGTCTTACCTTCATCCAAAGCTTTGCTGACTCTCCTAAAAAATCCACCAGATTTAATAGGCATGGCCTTCCTTTAACAAAACAGAACTGTGATGATTTCAGCATTTACAGGTTACCTATGTCCTGATTTATCATGTCCATGATGATTCTTTCCATGGCCTTACATATGAAGCTGGTAAGACTCATTGGCCTGTGGTTACCCAGATCAGTGGTTGGAGCTCCTTTGTGCAGGGAAATGACTGTAGCCATCTTTGATTCTTTGGGCACCAGAGAGGTCATGTTTCATGCTATTAACTGAACATCCTGGTATGTTATCAGAGTCCAAAGATGCAGTGATTTTGGCTTTGGAAGGTGCATTAATAACCTGTTCTATAGTGATGGTTGGGGGGATTGGGTTTTGTGGTATTTCCTTTGGACTATCTGGAGGGGAGTGGGGGAGAAATTTGAGTTGAATCTGTGAGCCAAAAGGTTGGCAATAGCCTCTGGTTAAGTGTGGGTGATGCCATTTACAGTAGCTTCTTTGCCAAGTTATGCATTTCCTCTGAGGTTATGGACATAGCTGTAGAAAGCTTTGTGGTTGTCCTTTGCTTCAGAAACTATTTTTTCTTCAAATTTAGTCTTTTAAGTATTAATTAACTCTCTCAGCTGCCTGTTTAGATTGGTCAGGGGGCTTTTAGTATGTATGGCTCTGTTCCTCCTACGTTTGTCCAAGATTTGTTTTTCTTTTGTTGCATAACTAATTGATAGTGTGATTCCACCAGGATGGCTTGTCTTTTGAGTTTGCCTTATTCTTAATACAAGTGGGCACAGCTCAGTCTGTAAAGCTACCAATATGGCTTCACAGAGATTTTGTAAATAGCTCAGTGTATTCTGTGGCATTTACTGGATTTGGGGGTGCTTTGAATTTAGCCAAGGTGTTGTTTAGTAGAAAGAAGTTAGCCTCTGAATAGTTCCTAAAGTTTTTTGGATTTGCTGGATCCCTGGATTAAATTTTTATTTAAAGTAATACTGCCTTATGATCAGATCTGATGAATGGAGATTTTACATTGGGTGAGGAACGCTGCCCCTCCCCATGTTCATGAGTACAAGGTCAAAGATGTTTGTAACCCTGGAAGGAGAATGGAACAACTGTTCCAGGATGTTGGTGTGATGCTGCCAGCCCAGCTAGCTGGAATTTTATAAATAATCATATGTCATCTGTGAATATTAATATGATTTATATGCTTGTCTTACAAATGTAGGAGAACTGTATGTTATGTACTAAGCTTCAAGAATGTAACCACAGTGTACCCTACTGGAAAAGAACAGAAATGCATATAAACTATACACCTGTGCAAATGTATGTTTTAATAGTAGAAGCTGGAACATACATAGTTAACTTACATACCTTCTGGAAAATAAGTTGAGATTCAAAGTCTTTTACAATGTGCTATAAAAGTTAGTTAATGCAGTAAGGAAACAGGATGTCTAGAAATAAGACGTTTATTTCTACTGTCTTGAAACAGAAATAATTACTAGGTTTAAAATGTAAAGTGTTTTTATTGCTCTGTGATTTCCTAGCAGCTGCACATCTGAGAGATAAGTATTTTTAACTCAGAGATGTTAGTATCTGTTTAGCATGGGAACTGAAGTCAGGTGACAAAGAGTGATGTTATCTGAGCTAACCCAGTAGTAATGTTGATTATTAATTTAAAAACTCTCTCAGAGAAAGACTGTGCATTTTGTATCTTGTCTTGGACCTAGAAACAATAATTCAGCACAACTCATCTGCATTTGCCTTGCTCTGTAAGCAAGTTATTTAGGGCATAGCATCTTTTAGATATAGATAGGAATATAGAAAGATTAGTTTAGATGTTTTCTGTATTAGATGTTTTCTGTATTTATTTGAGACTGTCCTGGAATTTTGTTTTAAAATATTTCCTATGATTCTGAACTCTATAGTTACTGTGTTGTTTGAGTATTGTCTTGTTCTTTTATTATTTATTATTAATTATATTTAAACTTTTTAATTGTGGTTGATTTGTTTACAGATATTACTTGCATATGTATTTGGTGACACTGTACAGGCCACTCCTAAATAGCCTTGAAAGTCTTGGTCACACTTACAATTTGGATAATAGTATCATTACATAGTAAGATTGGGCAACCTTTGGTAAGGGCTGTAAAAGTAGTTGATAAGTAGTGGCTGGTGGCAGCTGGTACTATCTTATAGTCTGGGCAGAAGGGGGCATAGCTAGGAAACCTGTGCCAGTCTTTCCCAGGTGTGTGTTTATGTTTTTGTATAAATCAAATCTCAAAGTGTGTATGTGTCAGCTACTTGGGCATGGACACGAAGCACTGGTTGGACAGGGAGGATGCTGGAGATTTTAGGTTCATAGGTTGATACTGGGCTATCAGCCCTAGGGCCTGTACAAGCTTAACCATAACAATTCCCTGGCTATTTCTTCCCACAATATTTACTTCCCTGGACCCATGTCTAGCAGGATGACTGATGTGATCCCTGCGGTAAATTTCCTATCTCCCATCCAGTCATCAAGGTTCCTTTTGAACAGGGCCAAGGTGGTGCTCTGCTTGACATGTATGTTTTGGCTTGAGATCTCAACCCTATAGCTGTGCCAGTGGGGAGTCTTATTGGGGATCTGGAGAAAGAGAGAGAAACCAGCTCCAGACTGACTGTTATCTCTGTTTGCTTTTAAGGGAAATTGTACTTTACTGTGTGTGTACTTGTCATCCTCCCAATGTGTATGTCTCTTACTGGTGCTAGTGGTGAGGATTGAGGTTAAAGAGACTTGAGCTAGAGGCCAAGCATTTGGAAATAGAGGCAGCAGAGAGAAACTGAGGTGTCTAGAGACTGAGGAAAATGAGAAACTGCAATGTCTGAAGGCTGAGGAAGATGAAAAACTGTGATGACTGGAAGCTGAAGAGAAGGAGAGGCAATGACAACATTAAAAGGAGATGCTGATACTTTGCCAGAGTCATGAAGGTAATGGGGAAGGGAGTAACCAAACCCCAGAAGCAACAAAGGTCAGTAAATGTTTTCCACAATATACAGAGGGGGATAATTTTGATAGTTTCATTCATATGTTTGAGAGGGTATGTAAATAGTATAATGTTGACCAAGGGCTCCGGGTATAGTTCCTGACCCCCTTACTCCATGGTAAAGCTGTAACTGTTATCTCCAAATTGTCTGATACTGGTTGTTTAAATTATAATGTTGTAAAGAACTGTTTGCTAGAATATTTTAAATTAACACCTGAAACTTATAAGAAAAAGTTGTGTGAGCATAGACGCAAGGTAGATGAAAGTGTGTGTGAATATGCTGCTGAACGAAGCACTTATTTTCATAGGTGGGTGAGTGGATGTCAAGTCACCACTTTTGAAGGGCGGGCAGACCTTTTGGTGAGGGAACAAGTCCTTAGCACTTTGCCTGAGGACATGAGAATCTGGTTAGCTGATCGACAATGCAATACTGTAGATGACCTGAGGAAAAATGGGGACCTATACCTAGCAAGCAGGGCATCACTGCACAGGAAAGGGACACCCAGTGCTGTTCATGGGTCTAAGGGAGCCCACTGTGGGCAGCCCAGACTGCCCCAACAGAGACCGCCGGTAGTATGGGAAGCCACTAGTCCATGTACATGTCCAGGACCAAGGGTTAAATGTTTTAAATGCAACGAGTGGGGCCATGTAGCATATAGATGTTCATGGAAGCAAGGTGGGGAACAAAATGTGGGAGAGCAAGTAAGTGGAAATTACAAAATGCCAACATTAGTTTGTCTCTAGAAAACAACGGTACCAAACTACCACCCTGTAGATGTCCTGATAAGGAATGATTAATGATGCAGTTACATGCAGTCAGGCTTGGAGACAATTGTGTGGGTTGGTACCCTGAGGGAGACCCAGACAGACTGCACACTTGCAGCCAGGACTGGTGAGGTGGTTACTTCAGGGAGAGGAGCTACCCTGTAGCAATGAGACTGAAGGTGAGACATAGCTGCTTGTGGGTATTGATGTCCCTTTGGACAGAGTGACTGCAAGGGCAGAAGTGAGTAGTAGCACCCAGAGTGACAGTGAGGCACTGCTGTCAGTGGATGCCAGACTTCCTGTGGAAGAGGAGCTGGGAAGGGTTACAAAGAGGAAGTTGAGACAGGCTCAGCTCTCAGACCCTACAACTTACAAGGCCGGAGGGAGGTAGCTAGTGAGGCACCTGATTGTCAAGGGAAGGGGGAATCTGTATACCAGGACAAAGGATTACTGTATAGAGAGTGGACCCCTGAGGGAAGACTAGAGAGTGAGAGAATAAATAAGTTGTAGTGCCCATAGCCTACCTTCTGGCTCTTCTGATATTCCCTTTGCAGGTCATATAGCCATAAAACATTCAAAGAGACATATTATGTAGAACTTCTATTGGCCTGGGATTTCCAGAGATGGAACAGGGTACTACATTACTTGTGAGCTGTGCCAAAAGGTAGGCAAGGCAGGAGACAAGGTGAAAGCTCCTTTGATGCCTTTGCTTGTGATTGAGGAGCAATTTCAGAGGGTAGCTATGGATATTGTAGGGCCTCTGAGTACCCCAAGTTCCACAAGGGAAAAGTATATCCTAGTGGTAGTAGATTATGCTACCAGATACCCTGAGGCAGTGGCTTTGTCCTCCATTGAGGTAGAAAAGGTAGCAAATGCTTTGTTGGAAATTTTCAACAGGATAGGTTTTTCCAAAAGAAATACTGACTGACATAGATCAAGAAAAAACAAAACAAAATTCACAGCAGCTTTCAAATAAAACTTGTAATCCACAAAATGACACAGCTTTTCAGGCAAAACAGTAAAGCCCTGAGCAGGGCAAGCTTAGCAAATTGTGAAAAAAACCCACAGATGGCTCAGCGTGTTTTTTTTTTTAACAATTTTCTAAGCTTGCCCTGCTCAGGGCTTTATTGTTTTGCCTGAAAAGCTGCTTCATTTTGTGACTGACAGAGGTGCCAGTTTCATGTCAGACCTGCTGTCTTGTCTGTGGAAGTACTGTGGGGTAAAGCACCTAAAGACCACCCCCTACCAACTCCAGATTAATGGTATGGTTGAGAGGTTAAACTCTACACTTAATATGATGCTACAGACATTTGCAGACCAGTTTAGGACTGGGACAAATATCTGCCCCATCTGTTGTATGCTTACAGAAAGGTGCCCCAGGAATCCACACGTTTTTCACCCTTTCAGTTGCTGTATGGGCATAAGGTGAGAGGACCTCTAGATTTGATTTGAAATGAGTGGGAGGGTGAGTGTGAATCCCACAAGGTGTCTGTTGTGGCATATGTCCTAAACCTCAGGACAAGTCTCAGGGAACTCATGGGCTTGGCCCAAGAGAAACTGGCAGTAGCCCAAGAGCAGAAAAATGCCTGGTGTGACAGGAATGCTCGAGCTAGAGAGTATACTGTAGTCCAGCAGGTAATAGTTCTCATTCCGGTCAGACAAAATAAGCTACAGGCAGTTTGGGAGGGACCCTACAAGGTAGTAAGGAAGGTCAGTGATGTTAATTACATGGTAGAACTGTGAGGCATGAGGCAGGGGCACAAATTGTACCATGTTAACATGATGAAACCTTACCATGATAGGGAGGCCCTTGTGCTGAGTATCTGTAGTGGATTGCCGGAGGAGTCTGAGGGGGATCCGATGACTGATCTTAGTGAGGCTCAGCTGACACCTCGGTGGAAGGGGTAGCCATATCCCACCAGCTATCCCCTACCCAGGTTCAAGAAATTCGAGCAGTGTTACAGGAGTTTGGTGACATGTTCACTGGGAAACCAGGGTCCACGTACCTGGTGCAGCACCATGTGGATACAGGACCCCGCATACCCCTTATAGGGTGCCTGAGAGAGAGTCAAACAGACTCTGAGGGAGGAGATACAGGAAATGTTGGAACTAGGGGTAATTCAGGAGTCCAGCAGTCTCTGGGCCTCCCCAGTGGTGCTGGTACCAAAGAAGGATAGCAGCACCAAGTTCTGTATGGACTACAGGAAATTAAATAGTCACACAGAATCAGATGCTTACCCCATGCCTAGGACAGATGAAGCCCTAGAGCAGCTGGGTGGGATAAGTATCTAGCCTAGGGTTTGCCTATCTCTGCAAAACGTTAATAGAAAATCACCGGAACTCAAGGTAACCTTGATAATGTCAATAATATCTAAGTCCGAATTATCAACTTTACCGCTGTCATTTTGATTAAATAACTTTTTTTACCTTTATTTTCGACTAAGTAACTACTTGCAGAACTATGATTCCTGACTTTGATAATAAACCTTATAATCTATCCTATTTGGTTTAATGTTGAGCAACTGCCTTTCTCACACACACACAAACACCTATATGCATATCTTTGAGATGCTAGAGGGAAATGCAGACTCCAACAAAAAAGCCACATAGACATATGCAGGACACACAGAGTCCATGCAGAAGGTATCCCAAGAGGGAGCCAAAGTAAAGAAGAAAATGATGTGAGGTAGTAACACTAAACACTACACCACCAGCCACCTTAGGCAGCATGTTTTTTTTTTTTTTTTTTTCTTTTTGTAAAGCTACATTGAACAAGGACAGAGGAATATTTAACATCTATTTAACTACAAGGAAGATAACCTTCTTGACAGATCTATGATATTATTTGTTCGACACAAGATTTTTGCTAGCCATTCTGCACAACCTTATCATGTATTTATTCTGTGGCTACTTTTTCAGACAGCCTTTTGCTGGAGATAACACATTTCAAATGTTCCTGAAACACGGGACATTAAATCTAAAGAATAATTCTGATTACAAATATATTAGAGATGTTGTGCTAGAAATTGAATTTTTGGGGCATTTTGTTGTCAGACATAGTTGTTCATTTTGCTGTCATTATGGAGATCTGGTGAAAGCCTGCTATGATTAAGACTTAGAATTGTGTAAAACAATCAGGTTATCCAGTTAAAGCTATAGGCACAGTTTTGTGCAGTTCATACCTATATCTGTGTAACATCTTGTAGGATCTCATTGTCTGAGGTTGAGCTGGATTATATTTCATCCAGCAGGTTGTAGAAACGTAAATTTATACAATAATTTTGATGGAAATACTACCATGCAAATGTGAGATGTGTTTAAACTGTTGAAATATCCGGGGAATTGTTTGGCTAGGCTTGTACAGGCCCTAGGGCCGATAGGCCTAGTATCAACCTATGAACCTATGACCCTATTACAAAGTTACATTTTTTTACAGTTCTTGAGGGCCGAAGGAATACTTTATCAGATTAGCTAACACATTGGACTAGTTGCTTAGTCACACTTACTATTTAAACAAGGGAGGGAGAGAGAGAGATTCCTTTTTGGATAATCAGCAGAGACTACAATACAGTTTAGGGGTAGTTTTATAGGCTGTCAACATGCACCTATATAAATGAGCCTTTAACTGGTAGCCGCCTACCGAGCAGTGGTGAAGGCCATCTTTTCTCTTATCCCCATGAGGTGAATCAGAGAAGCACATGACTACCAGTGCTTCTGCTTTTGTTATGGAGTTCTACGTTAACCATTGTCTGTGATCTTTCAGCAAGTACACTGGTGTATTCAATTGGTTAAAATGAAAAGAAAGAAATATTGTTACAAAAAATATAGAGAAAATCAAACACATCTGTTTCAGATCACTGGAACTTTATTTACCTCCTACCAGATGTCCACTGCAGGGAAAATTATTTTTTGTATCTTTCTCCTTTCCTTTTTCCAGTCCATGGGAAGTGGCAATTTTCCAGCACATTTGACCTCTTATTTCTAAAATGTTTAGTGTCCCAGTGGCTTAATTCATTGATGATTTGTATGACTGCATCCGGCCAACCAAAATTTAATAGATGCATATGCAAATTATGTGTCATATTTACATTTAGATTTACCATTTATCAATATTCTGCTTTTACATGGTTTCATGACCATTTTATTATATACCTATGTGCAGTATGTTAATGAATAATGTTTCTGCTACCCGACTCCTTGCAGTTAAATTTACTTTCTTTTAGCTGTGTAGTAAGTGCATATATTTGCAATATTTAGGTCACAGTAATACCTCTGTTACTGTGGTTTAAACCTGAAGCAGGGAATGATAGACAACAGTTGGCTGCAGCAAATATTACAGGAAAGCAACTGCATGAGACTGAAAACTCGGAATGTTTGTGATAATTAACAAAATAAATGGAGGAGTAGAGCTGAGGTGTTAGGGCCCCTTTAACAGAGAAATTCTGTCTCTAAGTCCCAGTTTGCCTTTCATCATCACACCTCCAGTGCGGGAGGCAACACAGATATAGCAGCATGAAATTTCAGATGAGTAATACTGCCAGAGTGGTGAGTGAAGCTCTCCTACTAGCCCCTGAAGCTGAGCTTGCAGTTGGGTACAGTTGCCGAATGCATATGGCCAATGAGTCATAATGCTGAGAGGTCATGAGATCAAGTAACATCTACCTAACAGATGGACCATTCTAGGAGCATTCCACCATCCTCCTCAGCCAACTACATCGAGGGAAATAATCAGGTAACTCAGTTTTTCTTCATTAGGCACTACTGTGTAGGACATGCAAATACACACAAATGGCAAGTGAAGGCTGAAGAAAGCAAATCCCAGAGAGCAGGGAGCAGAGTGTGAATGGATCTCTGCTGTAACCTTGTGTGCATAGGCTGGAGTACCTGCTCATAACATAAGCCATAAAGCCATGCTTAGTACATAACAGCAAGCAGTTGTCTGAGGCCTGTTAGTTCTTATCCTGCTGTACAGCACTTAATTAATGCCATGCTGACTGACACAAAACAGTTTAAAACTATGATTGTTATACATACTTGGAAATTCTTTCACAAGCTAAAATCATTTCCAGCACTGTTTTCTGCCTTTGACTGTACCTTCTATGATGCAGAAGTAGCTTTATAGAAACACTGCCAAAACTGCCTCATTGTCCACTCACAATCTTAACAATGCTGCAAGCAGTAACACATGACCTGCTGAGTTCTTTCCCTTTTGCCAAACTGTACAGACCCTTTTTAATGACACTACTGAGGTTTGACTT